>NW_020956031.1:85888-118007 GCF_003031625.1 Empidonax traillii
ACCTACTTGCACACCTCCTGTCCTGTCAGCCTGCTAACACATAGGTGTTTGGGGTTGAATTTTGTTTTCACTGAGACACTTAAAATTGAATTTGACAGAGAATAAGAAATTTAATTGACTTCTGATTTTACATTGAAATGCACACATTTCAATATGGAAAACAGGTATGTACCAAGATAAAATTAACTTGGTATACTAACATGATAAAACAAAATATATTGAACAATCAAGATTTTTATATTCTTGTTACTATTAAAAAAGCAGTGGAGTGTGAAAAGATTTACATATATCTTACCTAAGTATACATCAATTTTATACATCTAGCAATCTGAGCCTATTTTTTCCTTTTTTTTTTTTTTCCTGGAATCCCATGAAACATGAGTCTGTCTGACCCAGGATGAGAATTATGGTAGTAAGACTAGAGAATAAACTTACTCTTGATGAAGACAACACAACAAAACACATGGTACAAATATACAGAGTAAAAACTGTTAGGGAAAGATTTCATAAAACATATATTCTCTCTATTAGTCCCAACACTCTCTGCAATGATTGTTGCTACTAAATAAAATGAGATTTTGAATTTCTAAGACCTGCCATGCAAGGACAGTAATTCTACAAGAATAAAGCATGAGTTTACTTCTCTTTAGGTTTTAAAGTTGCAATAACATTGTATGCAAATATCTTAGACGCATGCCAAATAATGCTTTATATGTCAGCAATATACATTCAAGAAGAAAATTTCTTTAACTATGAACAGATAAAGCCTAATGAAAAGTGCTCAATCTCATGTATTATTCAATATACAAACTGTGAAACACCTTGTATGTACTACCTTTCTGTTCTCAAGGCTGACTACTTACTGGTCAGGCAAAACCTTATGGGACTGAGAAACAAAAAAAGGGATCTAATGGCAGATTAAGTTTGGAAAAGATCAGTTTCAGTAATAGATACACTACTGATAATTTAATGAAGGCTCATCTTCAGCTATTACCAGACTGCCATCATATCTGCAGCCCCTTATTACTAACTAAGGTAATGCAATATTCCTTAAAAAAACACATTTCCTTTTCTCTCTCTCTCTCTTTCTCTCTCACTCCTTTTCTTCCTTTCTTTCATTTTTTTTTCCTTTTTGATTTACTGTTTATTGAGATTACAAAAGAGCACCCAGAACAATTTGTTCCAGCAGCAGGAGTGCTCTCTGCTCTGCCTCAGGCACTCCCCCTTTCCTGACACTATGGTGGCTTTTAGCAAAGCTGGACTGAGGGGTCTTTCAAGCTTTCCACAGCTATTGTCTCCTGCTTAACACTTTAATTAGTGCCACTCTTGCCACCAGAGGCCTCAAACCTTATCTTGCTTACAGACAATCATGAGGCACATTTTTAAAAGGAATCCAATATGACATACGAGCCTCTTGTCTATGCCTGTAACTGAAAAGGAAAGGAATTAGGACTTGTACTTAGATCCTGAAGATGTAGCATAGCAAAAGTCATAGCCTAATAACTAATTTTTTTTTCTCATTCCTTACTGATACAATGTCTGTAAGAAAGGTTTTGTCCTGTCCTATTCCCTGATCAATGCTAAGAATAACCTTGGATTATTCCAAGAGCCCATATTATTAAAAACCATGGATGACAGTATTTCAGGTCTCAAATCCCTGCCATACTTTTCCTACCAGTTTCCCTCAGGAGTATTGGGTATTTTTTCCCTCTCCTAGTTTGATACTTCATTTTGTTGCTGTTGTTGGAAATCCTAGTGACAATAGAAATTCCACAGTGCTTTTTTCAACTTTGTCTCCATTTCTTCTTAGAAATGGAATCAGAAAGATATGTGAGTTGTGAAGACTTTTATCTGGTGAGTTTTTGCATGTTCATACTTCAACAAGGATGTTAATTAACTTGCTTCCTTTTTTGGTTATATGGAAAAATAGAAGTATAACGGCAGGAGAAGAATCTACCATCTCAAAAGCTTTAGCTAGAAGGGAATGATAAATAGCTTGCTACCTGTGAAGTCCTCAAGCAACATACATTTCAATGTATAGCACTTTGTGGACCTAAATGGAACAGAGACATATTTTGTACTCCACAGCTATGTAAAAGTTAAGATAGTTTTGATGAAAATACCAATTTTAATGTGAGTTTAGCGAGGTGAGAGTTTATAAACTTTCATGACTCAGATTACTTCAGAGGCGAGAAAGGATTCCCAAATTAATTTGTTTTATGTCACAATATGCAACACATGTTTTCTATTTACTCAGACAAGGTGAGGCAGAGATTGCTCTGTAAAACAGCAAATTCTATCACCAGACTTTCGTTTACAACATAACAGTAAGATTTTCTCTTGCTTATTTTCAGTGCTGCCTCATGCTGTCCTCTTGTTTCTTACAGTGGCTTACATAACCAATCTATCAATAATTGCAGAGAACTGATCTGGCTTTGAAAAGAAAAAAAATCCCTCCAACACACATGTAATTGCATGTTTATTAGGATGTCTAAGCCGCAGCAGGTAACACTGCAGAGGTGCTGGTTAGATGCAGTGTGGGAATAAGAATGAAGAGCAGCAAGAAGAAAACAAGTTCAGATACCAAAATGAACCACATTATGAAACCAGAATCTAAAGTTTCTTAACGACACCTGCTTTCTATAAAGTAACATCCTGTGGTGGTTTTAATCTAGGCCTTCCCTGGTTACCAGTTTGTAATCAAGGAAGGGGCAGTGTTCCCAGTATTCCATACGATTTTTACGTAAATCAAGGTATAAATAAGAAGGGAGGAGAGGCCTTCGCTCTTCTTCTCTTCCGGCGAGGTTCGGGAACAGTGGGTCTCTGCATTGGTCTCGCTTATCTAAGGCTGAGGCCTGCAGCATCCACTGGCCTGCCACGTGGAAGCTTGGAGTGTGCTGGCCGTGTCTGCCAATCCTGCTTTCTAAGGGACGTGGTGAGATTTGTTTTACTAGTTATTTTACTAGTTCTCAGGTTTGATTGCGCATATCTATTCGGTGTCCCTTTTTGTTTCCTTTTGACCCTTTTTCCCCTTTCCCTATCCCTTCGGGGGGTGTTTGGATTCCCATTTGCTGTGTACATAGCATCTTAACTCTAATATACATAAAATATAATTTTTATATAACTAGCTTGGTTTTCGGGTTCTTCAATTTGCATAGTTTTTTTCCTTTGCCCTGGGGGAAGTAGAAAGGGGGGAAGAGAGGGGCTGCTACTGGGGGGTTGGGCATTTGGCAGGGAGCCAAGTCCGAACCATCACACATCCTTGTATGGTAGGTAGAACAAATACCTGGTGAAAGGGCTCATGCACAAAAAGGAGGAGGAGAAACAAGTAAGTAAAGAGGGGCAAACCCCTACATAATAATTTCACATAATGTTGTTTGTGGCATCCTTATTAATCAGAAAAAGAGCATTTTAGGGTCTAAATAAACAGAAGCTTAAGTTGGTTTTGGTTTCTCTTTGTTTGTTTTTTTCTAAACTTTCTTCATCCATAAAATGCAATGGCATCTTCAGAACTTTAGGAATCTCTGCCATGTACGTATATATTTTAGCATATATTTTTTATGTGACAATATGTGATATTTCTAGAAAAACGATCTCTGGTTAATCACGCAAATCTATCCTAAAGTGTTTTTTGGTTTGGGTTTGTTGTTTGTTTTTTTTTTAGTAGTAAGTTTTTACACAAGAAACTTTAAAAGCTCCTTTAAAATCCCTCAAACTTGAATCATGCCAGGCTGATGTCCCTGTACATTCATTATGTGTGAGCACTCTGCTGAAAAACCTGCTACACTGATGGGATAAGGAAGAAGGGGTCTAGGAAAAAAAGTTACTTAAATCCATTGCAAACCTAAATTCAGTGCTCTGCTGGTTAAATATGCTTCATTTTGTTTCCATTCTATATTATAAGACAATGTGTGGTAAAGTTCCAATATATCCCTTTAACAAAATAAATTATTCAGAAAAAGGAAACAAAAGATTAAACCACAAATGTCAAAGGTTCAGTCTTCTGAAAAACCTGTGGTTGTTCCCAGGATAAGAATCAGACTGCTAAGAGTGAAACCTATACACATTGTTTGAGAAGTAATAAATTTGCAAGGAACTGGAGAGTGACAGCGAGTGGACAGATTTCTCTAGACATTTCCTTTGAAACACTTGGTGTAACATTCCATTGAAATTTCTAAAGCACTTTGCTCCTAAGGCTTGAATTTGATTTACATTAGATCACTGATTCTTAATCAGTGAATCAATTTCCTATCCTGTCATTACAAATGATATCTTTCCTTCTTTTTTTTAAAATCTTACTCACCAACTCATTTTGCATAACTGGCATTTCAGAGTCCACACAAATAACATTCTCCACCTCACTGAAGTCTAGATTAGTCCAATTTGTACTTTATTTGTTCAATAATGGTCTAATCAGAACTTACTCTGCAGAGGACTAACTTTCAGAACCATTGGGATGTGGAGATGCCACTAAATTCTCATCTACCTCATCTTACGAGATTGTGGCTATAACTGATACTTGCAGACACCATTAAAAAATTTCCATGTATTCTCCAACTCTGCAATTCTTTTGGGACTCCAATACCACTCATGTGGTAAAAAATAAAACAAAGAAGAAACTCACTAATTCTTTGCAATGTTTTTATGTACTATGACATTCTGTCCACTTTGGTTGTCACTGTCTATTTTAACCCTAAGCTCAAAATAGCACATAGAACACTAGAACATATTTTCATCCACCTCAGTTTTATCACAGTCTTGACAACAAAATTGGTATTGTGACTATTTCAACAATGAAGCCAACTGTGAGTCTGATTCCATATCAAAGGAAGTTTACTGCAATACTTGTTCAATGGGCAGCTAAAAGACATTGCCTGTTATTATTTGTCTAAAAGATTATTTACTGGAAGCAATGGAAGAGAGTTCAATACTCATATTGTTCCACAATTCATTAATTCCATGGGGTTTTTTGTACTACAAGTGTGCAAGGGGGTATAGGTGATCTCTAAATCTTAAAAAATAACCTTTTCAAAACCCCAGAAGCCACCATATTTCACTGGACACCATTTTGCACTTCCAGAGACTTTATGTACCTGTGAGTCACTGGTTCAGGATAAGGAGACATGCTGACTACACTATACATTAATACTGAATGGACCTGAGGCCACTTGGTACATTATTAATAAACTTTCTGAGCCTGCAGAACAGGACGGCTGCATACAGACTGCCTGTTTGGAACAGTCAGCTGTCAACTTCTGAATCATTATCAAGAATTATTCAGGAAAGTGCTACTTGGTCTAAACAAAATTCATGCTGTGATTCATCTAACAACAGTATAGATGGCTGTTAGTACCCCTGCCCACATTCTGATAGGGGCTAATATTCTGGTGTAGGCAGACACTGGGACTGTATTGACTGCTCACTTTTCCGAGACAAAGAAAAAGTATCAGCAGCTACTGTGGTAAATGGAACTAAACTTTTGGATGTCTATATGATCACTGTTTTATCCCTTTGCTGTCCCTCAGAGAACATCTCACTCATGTTTTGCTTTTTAATAATTCTATGATACATCCCACAGTGTATATAGAAAGAAGCACTAAGAACATCTTTCCCTTTACAATGATTATTTCAAGGGTGAAATAATAAAATTATCTCTGCTGTCATCTCTGATGGAACAGAACAACCTTCCCACATTCAACCAAGGAGTTTTTGGGGTTTGTTTTCAACATGTAGCTATCTTCACCTGCTTGGATATAAAAACAAAAGAAAATTAAAAATCAGCTAAAATATAACACCACAAGATACAAAAGAATGAAGCAAAGATAAAATCTGCACTGTACTGATAGCAAGGATCATACCTACGCAAATTCAAAAGTTATAAATAGATCAAAGTCGGGTTTTTTTTCCTAAGGCTTTCATACAATTCTGTTGCCTGGAGATTTTAGCCTGCTGAATAGCTACCTATGGTCTTGTATGGGTTTCTGAAGTTTGAAAGCCACCAGTTCTCACTGCATGGCCATTTTAAGGTGTAGCCTGGCACATAAATTGGCTTCACATATACCCTCGGAGAGAAAGTGATTTTATTTATCTCTCTGCTAATACTAACCTGTTAAATTTTCTCCCCAAAAAGCAGTACTCTAACCTGCCAGCTGTTAAATGACAGAGAATTGAAAGCTTTATGTTCATTCAGTAATCACAGCAGCTATTTTTCACCAAACAAGTTTTCCATTTACAAAGAGCTCATCAAGGTGATGGGGAACATCTCAAGAGACAAACACGCTGTGCCTCCATCACTGGTGTACATTTTAAATGTGGTTCCAAGGCTGGCTATGAAATACCTCCCAACGATATAAGAAGTCTTTATGAAACCCACAAAATATTTCAAATTATTAAATGCCACTTCAGCATCTCCAATGTGTGGCATTTGTGGGTATTAGAGATCTTTATGGTTTCTGACAGTTGGAAAATCAGGTTTAGAGTTTGTTGGAACTTATTTTAGATGTTGATTGCTGAAGCAACACAGCTGCAGCAATACTAATAATGCTGTAAGAATTACTACACACTGAATCTCTCTTCAAATATTTGCACTAAGAGCTAACAACCAGTTTATTAAATGTATTTTGAAAAATCTATTCCTATGAAACATAAGCAATGTGGTAGCAATTAAAAAAATATGCCTTACACAAGTGGATAACAGCAGAGATATTTTTCTTGGTCTTACGTGACATAGCAAAATCTAAAGGAAAATTCCATAATTTCAACTTCAGATGTGCAATGATCATATGGGCAAAATTAAATAGCAGGAATAGCTTAATCGAAAGCAAAGCATTTTGAGTCTTTGTATATCACAATTACTAAACTTTTTCTCAAAACACTGAGGTGTAGCCTCTATATCTAATAGGATGAAATATAGAAATCTCATGGATTTGTCCTTTATTTGAAGCAAGTAAGTAATAATGCAGAGTCATACTTCTCATGCTTGTCTTTAACCATAAGTGTTTAGTCAAAGAATTCACAGTCAGAAATTAAAATTATATACAGACTAATGTTTAAATCCAGCAAATAAAAATTGTAAAGAAATAGAATTGTTGGAAAATTGTTAAGAATCAAGGGAGGTACTTTTCTTCCAGTATTTTGGTTTATCAAATTATTACTATCACTGATGGTCTTCATGAAAAAAGGTCTCGTTATGAAAGACACAAATTCCTTTTGGGCAAAGTACTTTTGACATTTTCATATGTAAATGAAATACAAATGGACAAAGAAGCCAGTCATAAAGGTTGCACCAAAACCAATGTACTTCATGGTAGAGTTGTGCAAAGTATTTTTTTTTTAACTGATCCCACATGCCCCCAGATAAAGGTGATTTAACAAGACAGATATTTAAAGTTTCTGTCATAATGGAGTGTGGGCATTTACAAAGAGACTATTATTTCAAACCTCTTTAGGGCAGCTAAACTCAGTTATGGGCTCACTCCAACCCTTCCAACCAGCATGCTACCCAGCAAGAGACAGGTTTCAGGTGTAGTGGCCCAGCATCCCCCAAGAGCATCCCCCCAAGAAAGGCTGGCAGCTGGGACTCAGGGCCAAGGGCTGCCCCCTTTTCTTGGGGGCTTTTCCACAGAGTTTCTGTCAGCACTGCTGATATCCCAACCTTGCCCTGGGTCTCTGCTCATACCCACAGCCCTGACCACCCACACCAGGGCTGAGCCTGTCCCAGGACACCATCCTTAGCCCTGCCCTGCTCCCCCAGGGCCTTGCTGGTGAAACCCCTGCCCTGGCCATCCCCACAGCACATATGGCCCTTGCTGCTCCCCCATATCCAGAGTAAAAGTTTTAGGAATACATAAAATTATCTTGATTTCATTTCTAGAAGAACTTAAGAACACTTGTTCTATTTCAAGGCAAGGCAGGTTGCTTCTTAGAACCAGAGTGTTGGTTTTTATATAACACCAGGGTAATGTCAGCAATTCAATCTATAGCTTTCACACTTTAAAAACTTCGAAGATAGAAATTATGAGATACAAATCCAAAGAAAAGCTTAGATTTACAGAGATATGCAGCTCACAAACACCTGGACTATGGGTCTGCATATGGAGAAGGAAAAACACAAAAAACTAAAAAATCCACATTTTCAGGCACTGTTTGTGGCTTCCAGGGTTTCCCATGTCATCCATTAGATCATAACAGAAAGTATTCACTATTTTTCCTACAAAAGTGAGAAAAACACCATTTTAGAATGAAGGAGGTAAGGCGCATGGAAACAAGTAGTACCTTTAATTTGATCAACTCATATAAACAGAAAGTATAAGGCTTGCTCAGCAAGATCCTAACCTGCATAAGGGCTTCATATCCAAAGCTTATGTATCTTCTCAATTCTGACATAGTTTAATTACTTAGTTTAACTGCTGTCCACAAATTTTGCCTGGCTTATATCCATTGACTATCACAAGTACAACAATGCTGCCACCATGACAAATTTGGTATTGACCTAAGTAGACATCATGCAAAGGTAAATTTACTTCGCCATAAGCACACAAACACTTCTTTTGGAAACATGATACTCAAGAGATAATCAAGTCAATATGTGAAGTAGAATGAGAAAAAAATATTCATAACACGATGACAATTTTGACAAATCTATGAAAGGAAACATGGAAGGAGACGTTGTTAGACTATTCAGAAAAACATATATACCTTGTGTCAATCAGAAACCACATATCAACTACAATGGCATGAAGTGGGGTAATGCCTGCATATCAAACTGTAGAAACAGCTAATATGACATTAATGTTAAATGAAATGGCTAGCATGTAAGCAATACTTTAATCCAAGTTTTTCTTAGCATCAATTATAATTAGCCTTTTTTTCCCCTTTTAATTTCACCACGGTTTTGAGATGTCTTTGAGTATTTGTATATTAGTTTTACTAACAGTAGCAGAGGATGTGGGCAAAGAGATGATTTGACTTATCTGTTGCAGCAAATAACAGATAATGGAACCAACTTGTAGTATTTCAGGGTATAAGATAATTTTTTAAAAAATCAAATCTCTTTCCAGTTGTCAAACGGAAGGACTGTTCCTCTCAAGTACAACAGTGAATGAATAATAAAGAGTCACCTGAGTAGCTGTAAGAGAGAGCTCAGAATAACTCAGATGTTTTTTACAGGTAAATGAGGATCCCTTTTTCCTTTAAATCCAAATAACCAGTGGACAGATTCATTGTTTGCAGGTTCCATTACAAGCTGGTTCATGTATGTAAAGTGCAGTGATAAAAAAAAAAAGTTTTTCTTCCTCCTTTTGAATATAAACTGTACAGAGTCTTATTGGGTTGACTTTTCTTGGAACAGCAACTTGGTAGATGCTGTTTACTCTTTATAAAATGTAGAATGAACTTCGCTCATCCTGTGTTTTACGTGGCATTAAATAACATAGGAAACTTGGGATTTCTTCCAGCACTACACAAAGTAACCTTACTGTTTTAAAATATACTGTAAAGTTTAAAATGCATTTGATGGCTTAAGTATTCACAGGAGGAAATCTCCTTTACTCATCAGTTTTACAGCTCCAAGCAAAGCAGTGCTGCAAAAAAGATACTTTGTCATTCCTTGCCCTTCATACCAGGCTGATTCCTCTGCTGTTGGGGGACAAAGACATATGAACTTTTGCAGTGCACAAGGCCAGAGACAGTTTTACAGGGATGGGAAACGTGGACAGTTTCCTGTCTTACTGATCACCATTTACAGGTTTTAATTGCAAAATGTTACTTTGGTAACTAATTTCTTCCAAGACCTCTTACCTCCTTATTTAAGAAAACAAGGAATCATACAGACTAAAAATAGAAGTGAAGCAAAAAACCTCAAAAGACTTATTATAGTCCCCATTAGGATAATTATTTAAATTAAGCACAAATCTAAAAGTCTTTTTGAAGGTCCCTTTTAAAGATTAGTGCTGAAATTTAATAACCCTGAAACATTTTTATTGTTCACTGCATTTCATTAGAATTAGGGTAGAACAAGTGTCCAAGTCACAAGAGGTCTCACCCACAGCCAGATGCTCATAAAGTTTGAGAGCTGGGAGTTAAAGCTTTCATAGTATTAGTTTTTCCGCCCATTTGTCTGCCTGGTTGTCATGGTTCAGGAACGGCACTTCCCAATTTAGTACCTCCCCCACCACTGAGACTCCAAAACCACACGCCACTCACTCTCTCCCTGTCGCTCCACAGGTGGCCAGAGAGGAGAAAGACAAAGGTGAGTTCTTCTTACTCCCATTTATTGTGCTGTGCTGAGAAAGTATTGTGATGTCCCTTGTGCATAAAGTGACTTTGAGTCGAAAACAGTACTATAATTTTTAAATGATAACAAGAGGGAAGATAATTCAACAGCAGTAAAGGTTACCACAGTAGCAGTGGCAAGAGATGCTGCAACATAACTATGCAATCTAATCAAGCCCAACATGAAAGAAAGAAAGGGAGCTCAGTGCAAGATTATATGCATCATGACCAACATTAAGAAAACATAATAAACATGAAAACTAAGTTCTAGTACTTCATTGAGTTTTAGATGGCTGTAAATATCATACATTATTTCAGTGTAGACTTGTGTCTATAAACTACCGTTGCCTGTCCTTATAATTACTCAGGCATATACATAGTCACTAATGAAATTTTCTCAGGAGTTTAGAAGGAACCCTAATGCTCATTTGAGGTATTTGCAATCTTGATCCCATATTCACAAAGGGAGGAATGGGGGTGAAACACTGGATAAGACACAGGGGACACCACAGAACCAGCAAAAACCCCCTAAACAAAACACTTTTTCTTAGTTGCAAAACTTAAGTTCTGAGAACTTCTAGGCCTTTGGAGAACTTGTAGATTTTGTCAAGAGCTTTTATCAAGAAAATATAGATTTAAGTACACAATTTTTAAACTCTTCCAAAAATAAGAAAAACAGGATTACAATAGGAAATCAGAGGAGTTTTATATGTTTTAGATAAAATATCGCAGGTGACCTTAAAATCTCCTGTAATAAAGTACCAAGTTTATGTAGTTACTCTACTTGAAGCCAATGACTTGTATAGTAAAATAAAACTCCCAGAAATGGAGAGACATAAGAGGCATAAAGCATACTGCCTACTCCAGTTGTTAATCATCCTTTTAGTTAAAATGTGTATCTAATTTTGTACTTGCAATTTTAGTTATATTCTCCAGCTACTCTTTCTTGCTGATGTTCTGCTAGCATAAAAATTCTTGGTTTTCTCCTCTCTGAAGGTACATGGGCTTTCTAATCAAGTCATTCCGTCAGACGCATCTGCAGTTGATGCGAAGTGATTGACAAATTATTTTCCCCAAACTCAATTCAGCAATAAAACACCATTTCTCACTTTCAATTTTTGGTGTCATTTTCTTTCCACCTTCCCATTCCCACTTGTTATCTTCTCCAAAAATGAAAAAAAAAAAAAAAAAGAAAGAAAAAAAAGGCAAGGGAGCAAGAGGAGCAAGAGTGAGCTGCAGCATTTTTTCTTCATTGGGAATTCACATAGTGTACATCAGATATGCTCATTTATTTACAAAAGATGGGTTTTAGCCCAGACAGATGTAAGCATCAAAGGTGGAGGAAGACTGGAAGAAAATTATCAGATGATTCTTATAATTGCAAATTCATACTCAATAAATACACATATCTTCCTGAGAATTTTTGAAGATTTCATATTTTTTCTACACCTTTGAAAGTTAAACACCTATAACTGCCATTCTGAACAGACCCCTGCAGTTCATTGGGAATATGGCCTACAGCTGCTGAATTTCTAGTCAAAAATCTTACCATGTTTTAAAACAGGGCTTGTCATTGGTTTTCCTGAAATACACAAATAAGCACAACACAGCCTGCAGTATATTGCTGCTAACAAAGGATTTGAAATAACTGGCTATGAATGGAAAATGCAATTCTCAGAAAAGTTAGTATCGAAGAGGCTAGTATCAGTAAGTATAAATGAAGCGTAAGCTCATTGCTGTTTTCAAGGCAAAATATTGAAAATGTTTAAAGTCAGAAAAAAGTCAGCTAGGGATTCTGACACATCAGAATAGTGTCATTTTAGAGATGGATACTGACTGAAGACTGATCAACATAATTTGTGCCTATTTTCTGTCTTGACAAAAAGTCTGGATAGATAAAATTCATCAGCAATCATTTTGTATTCCTCCTAAGCATGTGGGAAATAAGTGCAAGGCATTGGTTCCCTGGTTTCTCAGTCCTAAATACAGCAAAATACTCAGAGGATATACATCTGAAAATAATTAAATTCCTTGTTCCTCATGCCTCTGAGGATTTGGAAAGGAGGTAATTTATCCATCTCAGGAAGAAAAACATTCCTCCAGGCTTCTGATGATACAACTGCTTGGTGTCATTATTTAGAGAGCATTTTTAATGTTGTTACTATTATTAATATTAAAAAACCCAGTGAAATATTTCTGAGAACAGTTTTTTAGAATATATTACTAAATTCAAGTAAAATTGAAAGAAAAGAAAAAACATACACTCCTATGCTAAAGAGAGTAGTTGTTATATGCAATTTAACTGGATATCAGAATAAGCTTGAATTGTAAATGTCTTTATTATAAGTAATGTATATTATACATAAATGCACATATTTTATGTATCTAATATAATTTCCATACTTTATTAGAAAGCTCTTTACTGACAGCAAGAACAGATAGAATGACAGTAAAGACCTACACAAAATTAGAACTTACAAGAGACAGTTGGAAGCAAGAAATACATCCCAGTGAGGACTCCCTTTCCTACTTATCATTCTGCATTAAAGGTTGCCTGTTTCTTCAAAGCCTTTCTAGCATAATTTTTTAAATATTTTGATATTGCTGTATAATACCCCAAAGTGAAATCTTAATACAAAGGTAAATATTCCACTGTCTTCAATTAGAAAAAAGATTTAATGCAGGGTATTTCACTCTGCAAGAGCATTAGTTGACAGTTCTACCATCTACAGGGAAGTCCCTTTGCATACTACCAGAATATCCAATTAAGCTATGAAAAACAAAAAGTTTCACTGTAGTTCTTGTAATATAAAAGAGATGATTAAGGAACTTCTGAGGCATGCAGAGGGACAAATTAGCAAAAGAAAGGGATGTTAACAAGGCCAACATTATACAGATAGAGCACAAGCCACGTATCTAGCCAACATTTGATCTAACCGCTCAGCAGATTATAATTATTGTTAAAAAGCCATATATATTTCCAATTTTAAAAGCTGATGTATTGTAAGCTTTAAAGTAAAAGAAGAACCTACAGTGGAAAAAAAAAAAAGAAGTCACTAAGGAGTATCCCCACACACATACTTTCACTTCAAAATCATTTCAAAATAAGTCAATTAAAGACATGATTAGAACAAAAATAACTGTGCAGTATTTTTTACTGAAGACATGATACCATTGAAATGAGTGGAATTTCAGGTGTGTACTAGTTTTGACTTGCATAGAGTTAATTTTTTTCAAAGTAGCTTGTATGGGGCTGTGTTTTGAGTTTGTGCTGAAAACAGTGTTGAGAACACAGGGATGTTTTAGCTATTGCTGAGCAGCATTTACACAGAGTCAAGACCTTCTCTGTTTCTCACACTACAGCAAGGAGGCTGGGGGTACATAAAAAGTTGGGAGGGGACACATTCAGGACAGATGACCTCAACTGACCCAAGGGATATCCCACACCATCCGGCATCATGTTCACCATATAAAGAGGAGGAAAGAAAAAGATAGGGGGAGGAGGTGGGGGGAGGGAATGTCCGGAGTGATGGTGTTTGTCTTCCCAAGTCACTATTACACATATGAGGCTCTGCTCTCCTGGAGATAACTGAACAACTTCCTGTCCCTGGGAACAAGTACATTAATTCCCCACCTTGCTTTCTTATGTGCAGCTTTTGCTTTCCCTATTAAACTCTTGTTACCTCTACCCATGACTTTTCTCACTTGTACTCTTCCAATTCTCTTGTCCGTCCCACTGGGGTGAGGGATCAAGTGGCTGTCTAGGGCTCAGCTACTGGTTAGGTCTAAGCCACAGCAAGGTGCCACGCATGAAGTTTGCTCTGACTTATTTTCTCCATCAGGAAAATGGAGCTGGCCCAAGCATAGATACTTTTGGTCTGTTTTTTTATTCTTTGCCAATAAATTTCTCCATGATAGAATATAGATTTCTCATTGTGCCATTTCTAATCAGCACATGGGATTACTCTGCTTTTGATCCCTCAGACCATCACCTTAGACCTCTCAAATTAATTTACATGCAACAAACAGACAAATCCTAAAGGATCTCTCTCACTAAGGAAGAATTAACAAAACTGAAGCTAGGCCCAGAGTAATTGCATGAAAGGCTATGTTCAAAACTAAAGAGAAATTTGTGGAATTACATATGCTTTTGGAAAACGTAATCAGATTCTATAAGGTGTCTAGATATAGTCAATCCTTCAGAGCCTTTCGCAGTTGAAGTCTTACACAACTTATTAACTTTTGATTTTAACTACCTGCTTTTATTTATATTAAAATCTGTTACACAGCAATTTTCTTTATATCACAGTATATTTATACAGGGAAATATTGAATATTCTGGTATTAGAATAGGTTCAAATGTAAATTTTATGAACATGCAAGCTATATAAAACTTACTATTTGGCCATGAAATCAAACGAAAAATGCAATACATCCTAGTGATAAAAAATTGTTTTGCTTACCAATACAGTCTCTTAACTTCATAATATAACCCCACTATTTATAAAATGTCAATTGTGCTTGAAATGAAAACATCTTCTTATAAGCACCAGCTTGCAGCTACAACTCCATTTGCTTCTCTGCAACTGCAGTTTACAACGTTCTCAAATTAGGAAAAGGATGAGATGGGCTTCTTAGTTCTACTGTTTGCACTGAACCTAGCTGAAAAAGGAAATAGACTGAAAGTTCTCCTGCAACAATTGCTGTTAGCACATTTAACAAAACCAGGAATGCTTTGCATGGCAATACTGCTTGTTTGATGAAACGGTTTTACAGCAGGCATGAGTGTTACTACCTGGCTCTTTTGAAACAGGATTAAGACAGGATTAAGTACTACCAACGATCAGGAAAAGAAAAATACCTTGTGAAATAACTTATTTTTTAAAGATAAAATTCACTAGTTACTTCTGTGATTGATTTTAAAGTACTGTTAGAGCTATTAAAGTCATATTTTCATATATGTACACAATTGCCCCATAAAAGCATCCTAGTATCTTGCTCCTTCACTTGATTCACCAAATGCAGAAACCGGGCATTGTTACACTTATGCCTTTGAACAGGCTGACAAGAATGTTCTAACAATGTCATAGTGCAACAAGGCTCCAAACAAAATGTGTATTTTACTTTTTTTTTTTTTTTAATTAAAACTTGCCTATGAATCTTATAAGAAGAAATTCTAAAACTACAGAATTTCACTTATCCAGAGAAAGACTCTTCCAGAAAGCTAAATTCCCTAATTTCAAGCCTGTCTTCAGTTGGAATAAACTCAATTTTACTTCCTTACTTAGTCATTTATCCTTTATTGGGATAAGGATAATTGCAGCTTTTCCTGCCAAATCAGTCACATGGCAGAAGCCAGTGCAGAAGTAGTACAAGAAGAAAAGAGAGAGCACCAGAAGCATGGTTTTAAAGCACATCTACTCGTGCAGGCTCCACTTCTTGGTTGGTTTTAAATGAAAGTTTAGAGGCAAGACCAACTGAGCTTCAGACACGGCAGAGATTGCTAACAGCTAATTGAGTAAAGCAGTCTGAACAGCTTCAGACACGTATAGCAAGAAGTGAATTGCACTAGATAATTTTCTTTAGGGTAGCAGAACAATACAGGTGAAGTCACTTCCATTTGAAACAAAAGAGCAAGTCTTGAACATATTTTAGAAAGAAAGCTTTTCTTCACTGGGGAGAAGATTCTGCATCCCAGCCGAACTAATTTTTGTCAATCCCCTTTACAAGCATTAAATACATGCTATGTTTTCTCAAAGGGCTATTTTAGATATATATCCCAACTGCATGTGACTTAAATCTCATACAGAGGTGTTCTTCTTATACTCTGTCTGGAGTTTAGGATCCAAAAATCTTTCATAACATCACCCAAACATTGATTTGTACTCATGACTCCTCCCGAGGATCTAGCTCTGCTCAAAAGGAAGCCCATCTCTGGCAAGTGTTTTGAGAAGCTTCATAACATCTCCCTCAACTCAGAGTACCTTCTTTTGTCACAGCTACTGCATGCCCCAGAGTCTCAAAACCATGTGGTTCACTTCAGATTACAAATTATTCAAACTATTAAAGTTTTCCCTCCTAAGGAATTTTTTCTGATTTGTGTGGGGTTAGGGTCTGTCCATTACCCCATTCCACCTTTTTCTTCCCCTCCCAAGGAAACTGATTTAGGTAAGATATCCATAACACTTGGGGAAGTTCATAAATTCAACTAATTTTACAGCTATATTCTCAGATCTTGTCTCACACATGTATGAGTGTCTCCTGAGCCTCTCTTGAAACCATTTTAACCTTTAATTTCATTCCTGTAGCCTGTTCTTTACCGCCAGGAGACTGGCTCTCTACAAATCCAATCACAGAGACAGCACGTTTGTTTACAGCAAGAGGTCCGAATCAGCACACAGCTCCTCTTTACTAAGTTTCAGATCAATAAATACCATTTAATATTGATAAAAATTAAGTGTTTCATTCACTTAGGGAAGCACCAGTGTATTTTAATATTGCAGTTTGTGCTTCTGAGATAGAAAGATCCTTCTCTTGATTGTATATTCACAAATTTCTAATTCCTTTTCACAGAGGGAATAGCAGCAGCAGATATGTTGCTTTATTTCTTCCCTCAATATGAAGCCCATACAGGAGCATTATACTTTCTTCAGTAGTCAGTGTTAAGGTTTGACATCAATAATTTAATGTGCCAGTCCCATGGAAGCTTGCTCAGATTGTTTCTGTCACAACATGTTTAAAGAGCTCCGTGGTCAATCCCGCGCTGATATGAGAACTGTCAGTCATGCAGTGGCATTCTTTGCTGAACAGATGACTGACAACAAGAAGTTCAACTGCTGAAAGTGTCAACTCTTCAGGAGGCTACAGCACTATCTTGGTCAGCATACAGATTATCTTAATGTTTACATTTTCAACGTTCAACTCATTTTATTTTATTACAGAATAACATCAAATTAGTGAAGTGTTTGGACCCTTAAAGGTCCAAACAAATAAAACAACCAAGCTTGTAAAAGCTTACAGTATATCTGAATGATCTTAAGAACAAGATAGACAATTTGAAATTCAGTGTTGATTAATTTCATGATTGTTTCAAACAATCAAGGTCTATAATCACTCCAAAAAATGTAACCTATTCCCTGGTTATAAGTTGGACTCCACAGCTTTCATCAAAGTAGTAAAAAGAAAGAGATTTTCTAACTTTCCCATTTTCAAACACCTGTTTTAACCAGAATAACCAAACGTTTTTTGTCCTTTCTTCCCTTCATCTTTTACAATATAAGAAACATACAGTGTTAAAGGATGTTATAATTTGCTCCAGCAGCTCCATGACCCGGGAGTTCCTCTGTCCTGGACCAATGGACACAGCTGCTGATTTCCCATTTGCAAGTGCAACCAGCAGCAAAGCTAAGTGCATGTCCTCCAAGCACAAACAAAAGATACAACCAGGACCGGCTACAGAGAAAGCACTCACAGTCCAGCCTAATGCTTCCAGGACTCACATAAATGGCAAGGAGGGATCACACATGTAGAAGCACATATGACACTCCCATCCCCCTGGTCCCCAGCTCACCAGCTGGTCTAGCCCATTGGTCGCTGCCAATGGATACACAGCCATCCCACAGGCATCCAACACCTGCAGGAATCCTCAAACACCTGCACAGAACTTCTACCCCCCTTCCCAGATCTGAGGCCCCTGCATTGCTGGTGAGTTCAGCGTGAAGTTTCTGGCAAATACACATGAACACCTGGTGAGGGGGTGATACTCCCTGCACCCTCAGCCAGCACCAGGTAAACAGGCTGTGACCCATGATCCCATTCAAGCCATCAGTGCTGAGACCCTTACTTGTTCTTGTCCCTCTAGTAGCTCTTTTTGGGGACACACACTGCTCCACCCCAGTCTCTGGAAGACCCCCTCTGAAAGTTACTTGCGCTTTAGTACAGGGGCACCTAAACCCTGGCTTGATTCCAGGAGCTGGCACCCTGTGCCTCCAGTCCCCCCAGACCCTGGGACTCACAGACACAAGGTAGAGAGTGAGACTGTGCAGAGAGAGTGTTAAGAGAGTCTTTAAATAAGGCAGGACATCCTGTGGTGATCTGGCTCAGGGCTCAGTCACACAAGTGCACTGACCAGCCCCAGACCCCTCAAGATCATTTCATACCCCTCTCTACCAGCTCCAGCTTTGTACCTATCAATTCCATTTTGCTAAACATTCCTTTGTAAGCACTGCATAGTTTCCTGGGCTACCCCTGAATGTCCCAAATCCTCACATTCCTAGTTTTCACCTTCTTCTGAGTCACAAAGTCCAGGTAGCCCTCTCCAAAGCTCTACCTGCATTTTTTTGATGGTACTTCAATTAGCAGCTCGAGATTTTTGATCTTTGGCATTACCTCCCTTGTCTGCTTGGGTTTGGTCTCTGTGCTCCTGTTTATCACTTCTCCTTTCAGCATTAAAATGATCCTTGATCACATAACTTTGGTGAAGCAGACACTCCCATCTTCCACATGTCCTTACATACTACACATAAGTCTTGGTATCTATTTCAAGATTAATGTAAGATCTATCTAGAGCATGAGTTTCTTTTCTGAAGCACTTTAACCTGTAAGTTGTTATAAAGAACAGGACCTATTTCTTAGAAATTGTATGTTTCACTTCCAATGGCTACTCACCCAAGACCTGTCTTACAGATTTATTAGCACCTTCACATAGTTTAGACATTTTTTAATCCTTCATTATCTCATAGCGTTATTATAATACTAATCAGAAAGCATGGGAGAATATTAAGTTAGGAATTAGCTAAGTGCTTTCTAATACAACAAGGGCTATATATACAAGCAAATTAAGCATGCCAGAACTTATTTTTATGGCCCTTAAGCTAAGTAGCACACTACAAAAGAAGATTCTAATCTCTGAAGTGCTCTTTTGAACTGTGCCAGGAATTATTTTACTGGAGACAGAAATCACCCAAGGGACCACTGTATCATTCTAACTGTAGAGACAATCAAGACTCCGTACTGAGATCTCTGCAGTATTTAATTCACTGTTACTGAGATAAGCCCTAGGTGTCCATCTTCAGCCAGTAACTATTTTCTACGAACACAGTCTCTGGACAGTCATCTTACTATACATACCTTATCCTGCTTCACATACTTTAAATGTAAAAATAATTTAAGAAGCACATAATTTAATTTCCTTTTTGAAGTTTATCTTAATACTATACTTAATCACAGCCAAAGATAGAGAAAAAAAACACAGTAAACTTTGCTAATAATAATTTGCTTTATTCTGTAAGTAATTTCTATGGCTTGAAGTAGCTCTAACATTTGTATAGCTGCAGAATTTCTTTACTTTGCACAAAGTTCAAGGGAGCTCAGTAATTTCTAACCTTTCCCTACCCTTGGGGTATGTCATGTCCTGCCATAAGGTTCAAAGACATTAGTGCAACCACTATAGTTAAATTAATATATTCACTCAGGGCAAAATAATATAAAACACTTGAGCCAAAAGTAGGAAGGAAGTGCTGTGCAAAATGTCACTTTATAAAAAGAATTTCCAGGAATCATACAATTTTTTTGCCCAAAGCCAATTATTGAAATATCTGACTATCACTTCCATCAGCTGCACAGAGCTCTTCAGCTCTAATGGACTCTTCAATAAATCACACTTAAACAATGCACAAACTGCAGTAAGAGAGTAGGCATTATTGAAATAATAAACTATTTTCAAAAGGCCTCTGGCAGTACCTATTGCATATATCATGATCAATTGTGGCACAATAACTCCACTGTCACTTTTAATCCTCTTTTGCTATCACAGCCCAAAAATCTCAACAGAATCAGCCCACACTATCACTAATTCTTCCCTAGTTCGTTACAAGACAACCAGTTTGCCTTCAATAAACAAAAGGAGGTAAAGTGCCTAGGCTTGTCCTTATCATCTGATTTAAGTCCCCGTGTATGAGATATAACATTAAATTAGACTTCCCGTTTATCATGTCCTTCCTTACACAGATTTAAAAAGTTTTTTCACCTGCTGACTCACCTGTGCCTGAGGAGGAACAGGGCCTGGAGCGGAGTGAAGGTTCACGGTTTTGGAGGAGCTCATGCACATTTACTATCTATATTTTGATGTTATGACAAAGCTCTGTGACATTTCTGCTTCTCTTCCTTTAAAGTTAATGCCACCTTACTTTATTTTCTTTCTTTTTTTTGTTGTGTGGTTTTTTTTTTTATTTTTTAAATTTAACAATGTGTGTGCTCTTCTGCAAAGTTAACTTATCGTTCCATGATAAATGATTTGTGATAGACAACACATTTCATTTGTTTGCTTATGGTTTGAGAAGTCTTTGGCTATTCATCAGGCTCCTGCATGAAGAAATTGCTGGTGTTTTCAAGAAAATACCAGGCTCAATTGGAAGCAGGCTTTAGGGAGCAGAAAAAGATTAGGAAGCAACAGGCAGAAATTATCTGCAGGACAAGTGGGAACTGAGAAACACTTGAGAAAAGAGGGATGTAGAGTGGAAGAGAGAAGTTGATTTCATACTTTTTATTTCCATTTACTTCACCCACTCCACATATCTGGTTATTGTATTCTAATTTCCTTCTAATAAGCAGACCTTCAGAGCTAATAAGTTAAATAACTTTTTTAGTCACTGCTCTTAAGGAAAACTGAGGTGCTTCTGTCTCTAGACTCTGTCCAGCACATCTGACATGATGCTCCATCATGTTTTTTCACTGTAAATAATAATCTTAAGACAAAACTTCAAATGAACAATGTTGAAGTAATTAAAGCTTGAAGTATATGCAGGTCTTAAGAGACTATATCAGAGTTTCTTGGGTTTACATCTAAAAGAACTAAATATTAAGCATCTAAATTAGCCCATTGCATTTCCTTTACAGTCATACACAACAGGGATCTCTATTAATTGCTTTTGCACATTTTGTGTATTGCACTGGCTCAGGCACTAACACAAGATATCCATACTGCTAAGCTGTTGACATGCTCTCCACTAGGGTTTGGGCCATGGCACTGAAGCAGTCTGGTCCCAGTGCCTGCTTTCTGCAGCACGGAGGCAACAAGACTGCAAATTTCCCTTGACTCCAGGACAGGATCGTGCCTACAGGAGCATCCCAGGCTGCCTACTGGGAGCAGGTCACAATGGGTGGGATTTCCCAGACTGTGCTTTGGTATTGTCCAGGAGAGTGCTGTAACAAAATTATGCCAGGGACCAATCTAGTCACTTAACAGCTTAAGTAACCGAGCTCCATTGCCTTGGCAGTATCACCTTTTAACTTATTAACGCTGATGCACTCTCCTTGGACATTGCTCAGTGGATGGTGAAAGAATCTCCTGTCATAGTTCTGATTTCAGCAAGGAATTTTTCTTTCCCTTCCCCCCTGCGTGTGTACTCTGTGGAGGAGCCATCAGGTGAACAAAGGAATCGGCCTGGTCACTAATGGCCGAGAGGTTAGTCTCCTAGCAATGAAGGGGGAGGAGTTGGGGAGGGCTACTGGGATGTGTGACTGGAAGGGGGTGGAGGCTGGGGGGGAGCTCAGTCTCTCTGCCCTGAGGGGAGCTGCTGCGGGCTGCAGACACTGCCGGGTTTCTTTGTCTCTTTCCTATCGGAGGGGAGTTTTTGCTGCTGCTCTCGGTTTAGCTGTTGCTGGCTGCAGACCCTGCTTACAACGGACCCTAATCAGCTGAAGTTCATGAGTTTTCTTCCATTGAGAGAACTTTCTGTTTTATTGTTGTTGTTTTTCCTTCCCCTTCTCCCCCCCCAACCCCCCCCACCTGGCAGCAGCCAAGGATCTCACAGCACCGCCTGGTGACGGGCACTGGACATTACAAGTTCTGCTCCTTCAGTGATCCAACAGCGCCACCTGGTGAATTGTACAGGACATTACAAATTTTGCATCTCCAGTGACCCGGTGGCGCCCCCTGCTGACTGTGGCTGGAACTGCACCAAAGGGTGCTAAAAATTGAACTATTTAAATTTTCCTTTTGCCAGTTTATCGGTTTTGTTCTTGAAGGGGTTATTGGTGGGTATAGGAGTATTGTTTGGTTGTTTTACTTGGGTTTTTTTTCGTGTTCCTGTTAATACACACGTACCTTTTAATAAAGGGCTGTTATTTTTTTGTTTTCCCTTTTCCATAATTTGTTTTCCTTCAATCACAGCCTCTTAATTTTGGATTTATAATTGCTTAGAAAAAGAAGTTTGGGTCTTTTCCTCCTAATCCATCCTCAGCAAAAGACCCTTGTCCCACTTAAACTGGGACATCTCCCCAGCAGGGTAGCTTGTGTGTAAATCCTCCCTGCTGGAAAGAGGGGATTACAGTTTAGCTGTACATCCTATGAGCCATGTCACACCATGTGTCCTCGGGGCCCTAAGAGGTACACCTGCCTGACTTATTTGGTGGTATAGACAGAACCTTTAAAGTTCATGAAATTTCTGTTTGCTCTATTTAAATACTCTTGAAATGGAAGAAATCAAACTGGGCTCTGAAATAAAATATTTTGTATTTTAATGATGAGGAAAAATATAAAAGAAGACTGATAAACATTTCTGAAATCAAACCAAACACCTCTAATAAATACAATACGAATCTGGTGCATTTGAAAAACCAGGAGGAACAGAAAATATGTATCCATTTAGGTAAAGCTATTTTTAGTAATCAGTGATCACCAAATAAGCATTTCTACTGTAAGAAAAAATATCATAGAAATATATCAGTCAGCAGATAATACCTTCTTTGGGCCTATAGTTATTTTAAGCGAGAGTTCACTACAGTAGATTCATATGAGATTGTCATCACAAACTAAAACTGATACATCAGCCATCCTAGGAGGAATGGACTATAAAGCTAAAACTGGTACATCAGCCATACTAGGAGGAATGGACTATAAAGCTAAAACTGATACATCAGCCATACTAGGAGGAATGGACTATAAAGCTAAAACTGATACATCAGCCATACTAGGAGGAATGGACTATAAAGTAATCAATATCTTTACTGTTTTAGGACCAAGATGGCACTGGCTCAATTGCAATTGTGGTCAGAAATTTTTGATGAAATCATGTAAGAAAAGTACAATTTGGTAGCATATACTGTGAATAAGTATTGAAAACTTATTTGAAGTAGTGATCAATCATTTGTGTCAAATGTGACAGTGCAATCATGCAGTAAACACATGCCTTATCAGATGCTACTGATTAAACAGACATGACTGCTGCTGAGTCACACCATTATGTTCACCTCTATACCATCTGCTATTAATAACAGATGCAAATACCTAAGAATAAAAGTAGTGAAGAATTGCAGTAAACATAAGCAAGCATAGATGGGTAAGCACATGAAAAGCATCAAATGAGTATAAAAGGAAAAAAAAAAAGAAACAAAGAAACAAACTCCCCCCCACATCTGATAAAGCTGTAATGTGAAATGAGCCAGATTATCACAAAAAATGCCACATTAATAACCTGTTGTAGATGTTTACACTATCTACACCTTTTTAATCACTTCCCTCCAGCTCCTGATGTGCTGCTTATAGTTCAGATTTCAATAAAATACTGGCATAATAGAATGCCATTTTAAAATCAGACTTGTTTGCTTGCTAAAATATGATTTAAAGACCTGTGTCTACCAAAAAACACATATCCAGAGGGGTTTCAGTGCCAAGATGCTTTTAAAAATTCACCAGGTTCTTGTGAATTCAACTTGCCCAAAGATAGCTAAAACAGAGAACATAGTGCTCTGAATCCACACAGAATAAAAATATGCTGAAATTGGCTCCAGTTTCTAAAATACAGTTGACAGCTGGGGGGGAATGAGTGACCTTTAGCTACATTTTCTCTTCTTGTCCTTTAAGCGTCCTTTTTCAGGTGATGTGGAAAAAGAGAATAGATTGCTGCCCTCCTAAATCTTAGCACAGCTGATTCTCACAGCAGATGTCCATAACCATACATAAAGAGAACAAGGTATCGTTTAGATCATACTTCTTCCTGTAACTGAATTACTCACTGGATTGAATACCAGGAGCGGCATCAAATTCACGACAATTCATTTAGTTTTGTATTTGAGAATAGAATGGGACAGATAAGAGAGCACCTGAGAAGTCCCTAGGAAAACTTTTTGTTTGCCAACTCCCAGTTTACTTACAGAGTGTACAGAAGGGAAAGAAAGAGCAAACCTACTTGATGTTGCTTGCGGATGTCACCATAAGGCAGTATGTGGACGCTGCTTGCCATGACTGTTTTACAAACATACAGTTCTGAGGCCACACCAAAATCTTTAATTGTCCTTCTTTTTTTTTTTTTTCTCTTGGACAAAGCTAGAATTTCTGAGACTGGTGCTCACGGAAGTAATTTACATTGGTCTGTTGCCAGGTCTTTTTCCATGTCCCCAGGTTTTCACTTGCTGCAGTGAAAACTTTTTTTTTTTTTTTAATCTGCTAACAGAGCAGATTACTGAGCCTGTCATAATTACTTCTGAAAAAAAACTTAAAAAAAAATCAAATCATCATTTTCAGATAATCTGTCTAAACTTAAATAGGGTAGAGGTTTTTTTGCTGTTGTGTTTTTTTTCAAGACTTAATTGAAATGTGAGAGGAAATGTCCATCTTTCTTATACTTTAATGGGGGATAATGCCAGTAGCTGCCAGCAGTAGTTTTGCATATGTGCCAGAGTGGAAGAGGCAGATACCTGCCTGTGGTGCCACATGTTGGCACAGTTATGTAAACAAATTATTGGCTATAACATAACAACAAAAAGCAGACAATGCATAAATTTATGAAACTGAATGGTAAGCTCTTCATATATTTGGTGTTTCGTTTTTTGTATAGAACACACAACCAAATGTTTTTAATAGAAGAGTCCATTCTTTTTCGACAGCGGTTGCAGCTGTTAGTCAAGATAAAGACAAGCAGAAATATTTAAAAAATCTTCACTCACGTGATAGCACTACAAGTGGATGTTTTTGAAACTGAAGGTATTGTAGTCCATCTGTACAGAATTGTCTATTTAATGGAAACAGCCTCCATATTACAAGACATTGTGACAGATGAAATTGCATCACGTCTGAAAATTGCACAGTTTATGTATAATTTAGAACCCATTAGACAGAAAATGTGGGTTTCAGTCTGAGGAATTTTCATTTTAGAAATCTTCTTGCATAATAGTAGCACATATAGTAGTAGTGACCTAGCAAATAACTAAAATTTTCCTGTTTTAAGCCAGCAACTTTATGCTGGAATTTAATTCCTATGTGAACCACTCGATGAAATCAAATTGCTGTATCTCAGACATACCACAGAAATGATTGGTGATAATGATTCAATTTCAGTTCATCACTAAGAACTCAAACTGCTCAGTGTCGATAAATTCAATTCCAGAGTATTGCACTGTGAACTGTTTGAGTCAAGAACTTCCTAAAAGCCTCTCTAGTAACAGTTCAGACACTCTTTGTCTTCCTGCAGGGGTATAAAAGGTCCAGCATGCCCCATTAGCACAGTCAAAGCATCTATGACTCCCAAAAAACTCCCGGTTAACATATATCTGAACAGAAAAATTAATCAGGAGGGTCTTCAGGAAAGGTTTTACGTGTTTGCAGTTGCAAGTATCAGTGCCATGGCCATTTCACCTGGAACAGTCCATAGAATATCTCCTGTGACCAAGCTGAAGTCTCTAGCATCAAACATCAGAAGTGACAGAAAAAATTGCAGGCAATATGATGAGAGAAGAAAAGTTCAGGTATGTACATTTGAGGGCTAATGTCCTAAAGGCATGCTTTAGCTAATATTTCTTTGTGATGGAAAGAAAATATGACATATTGCAGGAAATGACAAACAATTTCAGTATTCCCAGTTTCTGTTCATCCCATCCACTTTTAGCTCTCCTCTCTGGAGCACAGAAGAAGATAGCTGAGTATTTGATAGGCTTTGCAACGACACCAGAACACACACCACACCTCCCATTTTTCAGCTGTCAGTACTCTCCAGGGCTTCAAGTAGCGAAAAATAACAGAAAAACAATATCAAATCAACCAGCCAACAATAACAGCTCAGGAAAAAGATTAGGCCACAAAACCAAAACATTCTGGTGTCAGCAGATGAGGAACAAAGGCCCTGAAGCATGGGAATTGATTAAAATATGGTACGAAAACCCAGAGCCAACAAATTTTAGATCCCTTTTTCAAAATGCCTCCCGATCAAGCACTAATGTATCACAAATTTCAATTTATTAGCATTGATCTTATCCTTATGTTGTCACACAATCCAGCAAACTGGGTTTACAAATAATCATCCGCTCCAGATAATATCTGTGCCCTTAACTGCTCATCCCCTTGTAGGATCTCTACCCACAATCAGGCATTATCTTGGCTTTCCAGTTTCACAGAATCACAGAATGACAGTATCACAGAATATGCTGAGTTGGAAGGGACCCACAAGGATCACTGAGTCCAACCCTTAGCCCTGCACAAGATCATCCCCAAGAGTCACACCATGTACCTGAGAGTATCATCCAAAAGCTTCTTGAATTCTGCCAGTCTTGGTGCTGTTCCAGTCATACAATTGGCTCTTTCTATTATATCTGTGCAAACTACTGAATCTTTCCCTTTCCTTTCTGCTCTTTGTCACTAAGTTTTTAGTCCTTGGCAAGCTAATGCAGATTGTTGTATCCTTCAAATACATTCACATCTTTACCATCATTAAAATAACCCAGCTAATAAATGTGGTCTGTACAATGTGCAGTCTCATTGAGTACTGCACAGTTTCCTCAGAAGAATAAATCTTTTTCCTATGGCACTGAGGCCAATTCTGGAGTACTGGCACAGAAGTGTCAAGCATAGCAGTCAACAACAGTGGTAGCAGCTGCTATCAAAAGACAAAACTGATCCTATATCAGCTTTCCTTTTCAGAAAAGAATTTCCTTCAGAGTTTTCTTTTGGAATTAATGAGAAGACTAAGTATTTCTGAACTGAGTATTATTGAACAACCCCCTATCCTGTATGAGAAGCTACCTAACATATATATTGGGTTTTAAGTCAACTATCTTCAGGATTTAGGCCTCTTGCCTTCCTCAGGATTCACAGATTAGAGCCCTTCTTTTGTAGTCTTCTACAGTTGCTGGGGATCCTGGTTGCTAAACCTACAGACTTGGAGACTGAAAACAAAGACATTATTTATTCTACCAGGTTGGCTCTTTATGTGCCCACATGTGAGAAGTCATACACAGTAAGCTTTCAAAATTCTCCAAGGGGAGTTCACAAAATCTGCCTGGTGTTTTCTCTACATATTTAACGAGAGCGAAACCTATACAAATTTCATCTGGGGTCACAAAAGAACTTGAAAAAAAAATCCCAACTCCAACATATCAGATTATTAAATCCTTACCTTCCTTTGGTGCTTTTTACTTGCAGTTTAAGGTCTTTTGAACAGATAGATACAGGGAGACAGGTATACAAGTCATGGTACAGACCTTATATAATGGAGTCCTGGCATATGACAATAAAAATAAATGGTAAAACTGATGATGACCCAAACGGTATTTTGAGGGATGGAATATATTTCTACTGTTCTTACAGTTTCTTTGCCCTTTTTTAGACCATTCTAAGTAGTGAGTTCTGTTTCTTTTACAAACTGTTCCTTGTAAATCTCTTCTTATGCACCATCATCTGCAACCACAACATATTTAAAAGGAACTATGAATTGAGAAAGGTTTTCTGCTGGCTGTGTCTGTACCTACAAGAAAATAAATTGAAAAAGGAGCAATGTACTGTAATGTCAGTATCATGGTTGTTTTAATAAATGAGGAACTTGGAACAGTATAAATCATTTTCACCTGAATGACTCTCATGGCGACCCATTACAATAGTCACTGACTGTAACAACTAATAGAAGTCCTCCTAAGCAGTTATTTTTACAATTGGCTACAATTATTTTATACTTTCCAGTTGTAGAATGGTTATCCAATGGTCTGGGCTCTTAGTGGGAAAAAAAAAAAAAGGTATCTTATATCAGCAGTCACTTCTGGTCACTTAAGTTGTGAATCATGAACAATTTGAGTCCTGAGAACAGGTGGAAAACAAGAATTCTGAGAGACAAAACACCATATCTGTCCATTAAAGGTTACAAGAATCTTAATCCCTAGAAAGGGCAGACTGTATACTATGCCACAGCATGCACGGCACTAGTCCTTCCTCACAGCAAAACCTCGCCTACCTTTGGCATTGTGGCAGCAGAGGTTAGAGGTCCACAGCTGTTCTCTGAAAATAAGCTTAACTCATCTTAAAGGATTGCTCTAGTCAGCTTGTTAACTCTGACATGAGATTAAAGTAAATTTCAGGGATATGTGAAGGCTAAAACATTGCTTATAACACTCTGATGTCATCATCCAATAATGCACAGTGAGGTTTTGGTTCTGCTGAGAAGGAGAGAATATTAGCATTTTATTTCTAAAGCTATGCAATTTAAAATGTTTCTTCATCTATTTGGCTTCTGAAATTATCTTTTTTCATGTTATTGGCTATAGTTATGTTATAAAGTGAGGCATATGACCTGAAAAATGAATAAAAAATTATTTAATTTTTAGAGTGTTTCTTTACATAATTAGATATATAAAATGCATGTGATGATCATGCATTTATTTTAGTAATTGCTTTGTTCTCGAGGGTGGTGTATAAGCAGTATTTGGAGCCCCTGGTGGTCTAGAGGTTAAGGACGTGACACTTTCACCGCCGAGGCCTGGGTTTGATTCCTGGTCAGGGCCACTCCCCGGGCAGATGGAGCTCGTTAGCCCTGTAAGGCAATCCATCTACGTCCTGAGGACCTCGCTGCCACCGTCCAAGCTCGCTTGGTCCCGGCAGATGAACCTTAGGATTAAAGGGTGGGCTCAGTTCCGCGCACACTGTGTCTCACCTAAAAAATCCCATGCGCAGGCTGGAAGGTGTAAAGACCTTCCCCAGTTCTTTGTTCGTGAAGACTGGCCATTATTATTTATTATATTAAGATCGTTCAATCCTACACAGGTATGAAAATGCCTCTCCTACCTAGTTGTGCAAGGAAACCACGCGGTAATAGACATCTTCTTGCTGACTTAATGTGATTGCCTTAAACCAAGTTAGAAAGCAGCATCTGTGGTCCTATTTCCCTTCCTGTAGAGATCAGTGAGAGGCAAGAGTGGGCACATCCTAGATGATGAATTTATTCCTCTGTATGACTCACCTGTGTGATCTGGTGTATTTTGTAGAAGCCATTTGATATGCTGTGTTAGTATAGATCAGTAATAAATGATTCTCCCTGGAACTAAGAAGGGAATCTGTGGGGAACAGGGGGTATAAACACAACATGTAGCTAAAACAGGACTTGGAGATGGCCACCACAGAGAAGTTAGCTGGATATAAATTTACATGTTGCTTGCAACTCTCATATAGGCACGTAATACGCAATGTGCATAGTAATATGCACTAAAATTACTCACAAACCAGAAAAAAGTAATCAGCGAATTCACACACAAGTGTATATCCTAAAGACGGGCTTCTGGTCACAATCAAGTGATCCAAAAGGTAGTTTCTCTTGCATTTACTATTTCCAGTACCAGTACCTGAATTTTTCTTCTCAACCCCTTTCCAGTCATTTAAAATATTGCCAAGAGGGTTATACTGATCCCTGTCTGGAAACAAGAGCCCATTCACGCATGGGGCTATAACACAGAGAAGCAGAAAAAGGGCTGGCTGGCAGAAAGCCCTCAATCAAAATGAAATCAAAGGTAGCACAGTGCTGCTATCTGGAATGTGGAAGTAGGAAGGCTACCTCTGACTTAAATCAGGAACAATCTCTTTGGACTCACAGCATTAGTGAAGTGTATCCTTCTTTAAGCTTTTGATAAACTGAAAAGCAATCTGCAATCAATTGTTCCCTCATGTCTAAACCCTCTAGACTCCAAATCCCACCACTAAGCTATCAAACACTGAGCACTGGTTTCCCTCAGATGAGTATGGAATATATTGCCAGGTCATATACCTGCATATAATGAAAACACCAGTAGAAGGGAGAGCAGAGGAAGGCAATGATGGGGATTAGAGAAATAATTTCAGCTTTTGCAACAGCTGTCTGGAATTCTCAGCTCCATCACCTGGCTGCTAATGAGGCAGCTCCTGCAAAACGGATCATCTGCAGGCGTTACACTTACACTGGTTACTATTGTCCTTCTCCATAATGTACTGCAAAACTCTTACACTAATTCTATTGGCTTGATAAAAGGGTGTATTGGCACACTTAATTGATATACGTTCTTCACAGTAATTTTCACATCTAATGCTTTGATTTTATCTTCCCAATATTATGAGGCTATTGTTGCAACTTGATAATTTTATTCTAAATTTGTTTGATACTGCATTTTCCAGTAGATTTGAAGTTAGTTTCCTTAATCATGTTTTGGGGTACTGAAGGTAGTTGGACTTGCCACATATTTAAACTGTGCCAGGCAGAAACAAACTTACCTGCTGTGAATCACAGAACTTTGTGTAAGAAAATTGGGTGAAATAATTAAGGAAACTCAATAGCCTCAGCACTTCAACCAGCCTCTACGTGCTTGTTCAAGGAAAGCTGGCTAGTTGTATACAATTTTTTTTTACATGTTTATTTAAATTACGTATTTTCCAACGATAGAAGTATTTCACTTTTTGATGATTTTTGTGGGAAAAACATCGGTAAAACCTTGAAAATACATTTTCATCTTATAATTTGTTTATTTGACTTCATGTGCCTTTGAACTTGCTTGTACTGCACTATAATTTCTTTTAAAACTATTCTCTAAAATTCTCTTCTTTCATGTGCTGAACTGCTTTTGAGAGCAGCCTTAATACAGCTGATATAGCTTAACCTTTGAATATGAGGAAAAAATGATGCTGATAAACTTAAGGAAGAATGTTAAAATTATGGTACTTTATAGAAATGACTTATGCACATATGATAATAGAGAAAAGCAGAGGAAATTGTGTTTGCTGCTGAACTGTGAAAAGTAAAAAATAGATGTGGGGATAAATTATGTCACAAATAAATTATTTTTTTTTTAAATTTTAGCATTAAAAAAAGAAAAATAAAAAGAAGAATCCAGTTACCAGAAGAAATAATTGCAATTAGTGTAAGACATTTTTCCTGCTGGCTATTGAAATTACAGACACAAACCAGTGCTTTTATCTTCTCCATCCGGTCTTTTAAAACACTGTTTGTGAAAGGAGCAGGACTTTACAAAGTCATTTATGTGAAAAATTAAAAAAATTAAAATATTCTTGGATTTTTGAAAAGCATATGAATCACTTAACATTGTTAATACTCTTTCTAGAAGTAGGAATAGTTACTTTTGAGCCTATGTAGCATATCAATTAATTCTGGGATACTAGCTATAACTGCCATCTACAGGTTGTATTTTCAAGCCACGCCAGTTGCTCAAAATATTTAGGAAAACACTGTTCAATTCTACAGCCTTTTTCCCAGTTTGATTTTCACAAATCTGCAAGAGTAGCCACTGATCAAGACATTTGAGTCTACAGCTGCAGACAAAACCAAAGACCATTGTGTCATGGCTCTAGTCATCCTCATGAGATGCTACAAGCACTAAGGTCTTTTTCACCCGTTGTCCTGGACCACTAGTTTGCACTTAGTTTCACTTCTTTGTTTATCCATGAATGCTTGAGGGAGTTTAAGAAACCAATTGACATCTTAAGCCTAAACCAGAATAGAACGTAAACCTAACTATTCCTTCCTCTACTTTTTCAAATGTACAAAAGTTTTAACTTTTTTATTTTTAAAGCATGCTATTCAGACTTGAACCAAGACTAAGTGGCAAAAAT
>NW_020956031.1:118338-119878 GCF_003031625.1 Empidonax traillii
TTGTTTATCCATGAATGCTTGAGGGAGTTTAAGAAACCAATTGACATCTTAAGCCTAAACCAGAATAGAACGTAAACCTAACTATTCCTTCCTCTACTTTTTCAAATGTACAAAAGTTTTAACTTTTTTATTTTTAAAGCATGCTATTCAGACTTGAACCAAGACTAAGTGGCAAAAATTAAAGACATACTGTTATCCTCAAAGATATTTACTGAATACGTATAGCTAATGCCACTTCATTTTTTGATTAGGCTCCAGATATTTCAGTGATTTATTGCTCTGGCAGCTAGGAGCAAAATGTAATTTTGTCAACAACTGAAGTCCTGGCATTACTTTCAAAAGTGGCAGAAGATCAACCTTTATTTTTTTTTAAATTATTTTAAACACACAAGAAACTGAGTTTGAAATTGTAATAGTTTAGAAATCAAACCACCCTTCCCTGGAAGTAATAAACTTCTGCAATCTATGGGATCATTCTTTGGAATTTGGTATGCTTGAAATATTTTTATATTCACTCTGTTAATCCTAAGTTTTAGAAGTGTTCTTGTTCTTTGTGCCAGTAGCATATCGGGATAAAAGTTTTCTTTTACAAATTCTACTGTCTCTGAAAATAAGCTATAGATAAGTGTCTGCTTAAGTTGGTTGGACTTGCATTTTCTTTAGGATAATTGCCTTTTGTTCTTTATTTTCCTTTATTTCTCCTGAAAAGAAATATTTTCATTTATGGTCCTTATGACTTTTCCCTCAACACTGAAATATTAAATTCACATTAACTACAACAGTATAATAATAAAATATAGTCATTTTGATTTTCATCAGTTATTCTTACATATATAGGACTTCAGAGATTCCTAAAATACCTACAAAGTATTGCCTTGTTTTTCTTCAGAACACATTAGTTTTGCTAGGTTGCAGCTCTGGCTTGGTTATATCTATGTTTCTGGTCTCACAGGGAAATTACAAAATGTAATACAATAAGCATCACATATATGCTGTTTATATTTCATTGAAAAAGACACAGTAACAAGAAAGAATGCTGAACTGTGACAATCCAGAGCAACAAATTCCTTCTACAGGTACTAAAAAAGAGCCTCTATTATCAAAATAAAATAATATTAATAATCTGTAAGAAATCAAGAATAAGGATACTATTAAACATCAATGTTGAGACAAGGTGAAATGTTTTTTTTTAATTGTGTTCTGATCTGTATTAACCTTAAATTCATGTGTAATTAGGTACCTAAACTGCCTAATAGGGCCTTTTGTCTCCATAAGCAAGATTTATACTGCAATCTGCTCTGCAGTTAACTTGGGAAAGTAGATGCAACCTTTTCACTTTTTGTACTACGCAAAGACAAGAATTTGGGTAGTGGTACTCTGGTCAAGTGAGGTTATATGATTATCTTTTAGTTTTGAAAGATAATAGTTTTCTGTGGGTTTTTTTGTTGTTGTTGTTTGGTTGGTTGGTTTTTATTTGGTGGGGGTTTTTTTGTTTGGTTGGGGTTTTTTTAAGTTGTTTTTGGTTGGGTTTTTTTTTTTT
>NW_020956031.1:121591-144087 GCF_003031625.1 Empidonax traillii
GAAACTTTGAAGTTTAAACTCTTGGAGAAAATAAGCAAAAAAACCCAGTAGAATTATAAATGGAATAATTACCCTGTATTGCAGGAGAACTGTTTTTCAATTATCTTATTATCTGCTTAGAAGGATCCCATTGCCAATAACTGTGGGAGGTAAAGAAGCACCGCAAAGCTGCTTCATTTCCAAGGGCAACTTAATGCAGAAGACTATCCATTTGGATATGCAGAAAGCAGAGCAAGCATAGCTGAAGGCCAGCAAGGATAAACTGTTACCTACTGTCTGAGTTTAAATGACAAAATTAAGTACCCAGAGGATGGGTCAGGGATACACTACTATGACAGAAACAGAAATGTACTGAAGGCAGGGATGGAGTTAAGAAAATCATAGCGCAACTGGAATCATAAAAAGCAATGGAGGTGATATGGGGGAAGAAGAACTTTGGACATCTATATATACTCAGGTAGCAAAAGACAGCCTATAGAGTATGTGGTACAGTGTTCAGTGGGATGAGGGATCTAATGATTCTGTGACACAAATGTGTCTTTCACCTAATGATGAAATACCAAAGTACTCAAAGGCCTTTTTGCCTTAGTTTTCACTAGAAACATCTGTCCTCTGGCCTTCCAGTTCCCCAAACCTAAGAGAGGCCTGTGGTGGTGAAGCATTTCCTCAGTAGAAGAAGGCAGAGTTATGGAGGGTAGAGGATCTGATGGGAAGCACCCCAGTGTGCTGAGGGAGCTGTTCACGTCACTGCAAGGCCACCTCTATCAACTTCAACACATCACAGCAACAGGGAGAGGTTCTTCATGACTGTGAATGAGCACAAATTACTTCCTGCTTCAAGGAGGGCAAGAAGTATGGAGGGAAATACTGTCCAGTCAGCCTCACTTCAGTACATGGGAAAATTATGAAGCAAATTCTTTTCAAAGCCACCTCTACTTTGAGTGGAGAGTGTTCTTCAGAGATATCTTCCTACTTAAATTATTCTATGGTTATGATTTGTGCCTGAAACCAGCATTGTAAACTCATGCTCACAGGTGGAAAGAGTGGTTCCTCGATTCCAAATTAGAGCATATATGTCTATGCTGTTTGATGAATGGCCAGTCTTCGTGAACGAAGTACCGGGGAAGGTCTTTACACCTTCCAGCCTGCGCATTGGATTTTTTAGGGGAGACACAGTGTGCGCAGAACTGAGCCCACCCTTTAATCCTAAGGTTCATCTGCCGGGGCCAAGCACGCTTGGACAGTGGCAGCGAGGTCCTCAGGACGTAGATGGATTGCCTTACGGGCTAACAAGCTCCATCTGCCTGGGGAGGGGCCCTGACCGGGAATCGAACCCGGGTCTCTGCGGTGACAGTGCAGTGCCTTTCCCCTAGATCACCATGCTGCTTATTGTCAAAAAAATAACACAATATGAAAGTTGAAAAGCTTATGTTTGCTATGTTTGAATAGAGATGGTTTTATTTTCGTGTTGTACATTCCTATTATTACTGATGTAAATACCTCTTGGTATGTGTATCTGTGATTAACTCTGATACTACAAAAAAATAAATCCAAAACCATCTTCCTATTTGTTCTCCAAATGTAGTTACATGGCTTCATAGCTAGTAAAATAGGCCCTTTAAGCAAGTATGTCTCTGAATTACCAGTTCAGGTTTTACATTAAGCAAAAAGGAGCCATTATATGACAGTGGTCTTCGCTATCAGAATGCTAACAAATAATCAGTACAAATAGCTCATTCTGCTGTAAGTCCTCCTGAAGGAGCTTCATCAATGATGGAAAGCTGTACAAGTGCTCATATTTCATCCAATCTCCTTTTACCTTCTAATTACTTCAAAAAAAACCCCAACAAAACAAACCAACAAACCAACCACAAAAAAACACCCAAACCAAACCAAACCAACAACAACAACAACAAACAACCAAAAAAAACCACTCCAGAGATTGCACTGGATCAGTAACCCTGAAATGTTTACTCTTGCTGCAAAAGAACAAAGCAGCATATCAGTAAACTACATCAGTCAATTGAAATTAATTACATGAAAGTTGGTTCCCAGAAAAATTTTCACTTAAGAGAATTGTCTATTTATGTACATCACAGTTAAGTGCATTCTATTATAGTAGTGTCCAAAGACTGTTTCTCCTCATGTTGCTGATTTAGCTGTATTTTTCAGGGAAACTGCAATATATATAGTAAACATGGAAAAACATTTAAATATTAACATAATCTTAAACTTCTAGTCAAACACAATATATCCCAATTTCCAATGTGATGCTTTGAAATTCCAGAATATTTACTTTCTGCCTATATGTATTTTAACACCTGAAGTTAGAAATTGGATTGATAATGTTATATAGAAATAGAATACCTTTTATAGCACTATGGTTTTCAGCCTTACAAAGTGTTACAGTGAAAACTGGACAAAATTTTACTGGCAGTGATTAGCAGCCCTTCATTTCATGTGTTAGCGGAGGAAGCAGTTAAATTCCTTTTCAAAGTGATGACTAAAACAAAACTCACTTCAAGTTGCAGGTTTTATTCCAGGCGAGGTAGGATTTAGGATTAGGCAGAATTCCTAAATTCAGGAATTAGGAAAAGCAAATGAAACTGATTGTAAACTTAGAAAATACTAAGAAAATTTCTGAGAAGTCTGAGTGAAAACAGACTTGGTTATATGAGCAAGGACAATACAAAATGACCTGTCTTAATACAGGTAATGTAGGGAAATGTTCTTTAGAGGCATATATGTTTCATTTCTTCCACTTCTCCTTCCATTAACAGTTTGCCAATCACCTCAATACTGCTGATTTTTTAAGACACATATTTGAATATATATTACTATATTCTGGCTAGTTGTCTTGAACTGCAATTTCAGAACAACATGTAAAGTACTAAAAGCCATTTAGGATATAATTTGTTTACACTAAAAATGTGATTGTCTGCCGTGTGATCCTATTTAGTGTCTCTGTCATTTCATTTCTTTCCAAATGCTTTTTACCCTTCTGTAATCATAGCTTCTGCTTGTGATCAGAGTCAACATTTTCCTGAAGCACGTTTCCATTGAAAGCATCTTGTTCTCTTAGACATTTTTTTTTCCCCTTCGAATTTCTTTCAGTTAACCAAATCCTGCTCTTGCATCTGTCAACTGCACAAGATCAGGACCAACCATTTCCTTGCTCTTTATTCTCTTTGCAAAACAGGTATTTCACAGGATGGTTCACAGAACTCCCGGGAAGCAGCAGGAAACCCTATTCCACTGCTTTAGCGTTCCTTCTGCGGCAGAGTAATGTCACTGGGCCAAGACTTGTGCAAGAGACCAGCACAAGAAGAATTCTGCAAAAGGCTCCAGCAGGTTCTTTCATAAAATCATCTAAATTTTTTTCCCCATGACAAAAGTTTTAAAATGAACTTTTGGAAAAGAAGAAAATGCTTTACTGGAGAAGATATGACAGTTAAACGAATAATGCAGTCTAGAAGTTCAAGTACTTTAATTCTTCTGGGATGCCTTTCATGGTTTTCCATACAGTAATTTTATATTTTGCCCTATCACAAAACTCCCAGAGCTGGTGACTGAGAAATCACATTAGCAAGTCTCACAAATCTCAATCGAAACAAAATAGAAGCAAACAAACAAACAAAATGAACAAAAAAGGAAACAATTGAGTCCGAGAAAGATAATTACATTTTAGGATTATTTTCATCAAGAAATCAATGCCTGATCAGTCATGCAAATTATTTCCCGGCATATTGCTTTTTTAGAAATTGACTCAGACTACTGATATATATTAAAAACCAAGTACATTTTGTAAATGTGCTGCAAAACACCTCAGGTATGATATATCAATCTTTGGTACAATTAATGCAGATTTCACCTGAAAAGGTGAAATGTGAAAGAAACTAAGTGACTTTTGGACTTCAGACAATGAAATCAAAATTGCAAGAACACTATATATGTCTTTATGTGGTTTTATAGACATTTATAGTTGTCGTTACATCTCTTGATCCTTTTATTATTGTTATTACTGCTGTCCCAGGTAAATAAGATGCAGGAATTTATGTCAACATCACTTTGGAAAATTTACTCATCCACAAAAAAGCAATGGAATAAAATAAAACTCCATGTCTAGCAGAGGAGCACATGGAATCTGGGTAGCTAACTTTCTAATTTTACCCTGAAAACTTTTTGTGCAGATGCTGCTTAACACACAGCACCTAATCCTGCAAGAGGCTCAGGAGCTCATGCCTTGATAGGGTCATACAACTCAGCTGTGTATCCATAAACTATGCTATATCCAACCACTAAGAAGTCTAAACTAAATGATAGCATAGCAGTGGCTTTTGAGCTCCCTCTTTTGATATTCAGGAACTAATGATGTGTGCACTCCATGGGATATGGAAAACACTTTATTCTATCCTCTGCGTGACAGAATTCGAACAATTTGCATAGTACTCAAAGCTGACTTCTTAAATGAACTGTTGGAAGCTTTTGCTTCTTATGTTGAAGATGTATCACTGTGGAAGAAAAATATGAGAATCATTCACGTCCATTTTGTTTGTATCAGTCAGGTCTTTATATAATGCCCATTGATTTATGCTACAAAGATAAGGCCACTGGTAGTTACCAACTTTCTATCTTACAAGCAGTACAGCGATTGTTGTGTTTACATGCAGCTCATGCCTGAATAAGTATTGTTAAAGAAGAGCTTGCTAAATTAGTCCAAGGAATCACACAGCAATTTCATCTAATTGTCATTTGTCAGAACTTTATTAAAATCACAGACTATTTTAATTATATTAAGAAAGGGAAGATGTCAGCTCACAGTTTCATAATAACTCAGAGACTCTACAAAAACAATTCCACAATTTATCATTTCACACTATGCTCAAGGTATCAAATATTGCTTGCTATTTCAGATTACCAGCAGTTAAAGGAAAAAGTCATTGCTGCCTCTTTTGGTGTTGCCTTTTACTATTGGTTTAAATATATCAAATTTGACCTAATAATTTCCTTTCTCTATGTTTGGCTGTGCTGTCGTGGTTTTGCCCACCAACCAGCCTATAGTGGAGTAAGTTGATGCTTGAGGAAGCCAAGACTTCATGAGAAATCTTGAAATGAAACAGAATCCTGCTGGAGGCTTGTAGGCCACGGACAGAGACTTCCGCTGGAGCAGAACGGCTCGGGTAAGCGTGGGTTCTCAGTGAGAGATCCATGCTGCTGCTGGAGATTTGTGACCCTGAGAGAAACTTATGCCGGAGCAGAATGGCTTGGGTAAGAAGTTGGAATCCGAGTGTGGGATCCATGCTAGTGCTGAAGATTTGTGACCCTGAGAGATAGTAGAGAATGGAGGACCTGTTGTCCGAGAGATGGACTCACGTCGGAGAAGTCTATTATAAAGACTGTTCTCCCGTGGGAAGGGACCCCACAGGAAACAGGAGAGGACTCAGAAGCCATTATGCCCTGTGATTCTGGTGAATATCCATGGTAGGCAAGTGTCTCCTTGCAGTCCATGGAAGAGAAAACCTTCAGGGCCTGGGTAACCTTCCAGTCTCCGGTCTTAGCCCAGGAGGGGGGTAGGCCCAGCCCTGGGGCCAACATAGAAAAGAGAGAGAGAAAGAGGAAAAGTTCCAGCTGCGACGAAAGGGAGTTGTTGTCCTAGAGGTAACAGAAGAAGAGCTGTAGAGTAATGCAGAACTATTGAAAAGGCCTGGAGCTCTGAGAATGGAGAATGAGACTGCTTCTCCTCCTTGGACTGATAAAAAGGGATGAGAGGTATTTCTGTAAATACATAGTATTTTTACCTAACTAGAATTATTGTAGAGGTAGTTCTTTAGTTTTATCTTGCTAGTAATAAATGTAATATTATTTTCACAAATCAGGTTTCTTTTGTCTGCATAAACCTTCTCTCAACTTATAGTAATTGTGTGTGGGGGTGAGAAAAAATTGACACAGAGATAAACCACGACATGTACAAAGAACGCAGACAAGTAGCTTTACTAAGTATCGAATATTTAGACAGTTCAACTAAAGTGACATGAAAGTGGAGCATTATCAACACCTTTTCTACCTGCCCTTTAAAAGAAAGCTTCTGCAACTGAAACCTATGCATTTTGCACACTATTAAAAATCCCGATGTATCTGATTGGCAAAATCAGGGATTTAGGCAGAGTAGTACATTTTCTGGATTACGATCAAGTTAATGGGAACAGCAGACACCAGGGAGGAAAAAGATAATACAGTATGTAAAAGTCAAGGATTGCAGCATCCACTGTTGGCATTAGCCTCATATCCCAGTAATTTTTTCTGACCTGTATATTTCTTGCCGATTTATAAGTTTTTAAGAGAAATTGGCTTGCGGATGAATAATTCATACACAGCAGCGCATTAAGGTGTTGTAGCTTTTTTATTATTCTTAACATCACAAAGTACTGAACTGGCATTATGTCCCACTAAAGATCTATGAAAATATACTACAAAGTATTTCAATGTTCATTCACTGCTAGGTAAGTTGCTACTATATGTTGAAGGAAGTTTAAATTTGGAACTAGTCAGGCCTGAGATCCTGCATATAAAGGAGCAAACCTGTAGCTTAATTTTCAGTGATGCCAACTCAAAGTACACAGTTATTTGAGTTACCTTTTCCTCACATGCTGCCAGTTTAATAAGTAATATACTCTGCTATATGCAGTAAAAGATTCTTCTGGGTTCAGTTTGGATTTATGAAGTTAGTTTACAAGTTGATGAAACTGTCTTCAAAATGCAAATGCTTCACTCAGAAATTATTTAAAAATACCTCCCAGCTAGTAATGATTGCAATGAAATAGTAATTAAACAGAGATACTGCTCAGTGGAGATCATCATACTTCTCTGTTGAGATACTTGAAGTTAGAAATAAAGTTTACACAAAACATCATGGTTGACTGTCTTAAAATATCTATTATGTTAAATAAATAAGTTTATATTTAATCTTTTTTAATTTCTCTTTTGTGGAGAAGCTTGATAATTCCAGGGAATTTCATACACTTCTTTTCCCCCCCAGAATATTGTCAATTTCCTTGCTGTTAGAAAACACTGTTCCTGACATCAAGATATAATGAAAACAAGGATCCACTTTGTCTCCATTTGACTATAAGGTAGCAAGATGATTAATCTCACCCCATCTAGAAATGTGCAAAGCCTTGCTGATGTTGTGCCTTGGTATCCTGCTTACACCACTTCACTTTGTCACTGCCTGGGCATGTTGGTTCCTGGAGTGGGACTGGCACAGTGGTGCTGTCAGCCATTCTTGGACCACACAATCTGGCACATGCACTGCAACGTCTTGGGGTTCTTCAGCTTGGAAAGGAAGCTGAGCAGAAGCAGAGCAGCCCTTTCTCTGTTAAGTCACATAACTTTGCATGAGAAACCAAGTTTCACTAAATTTGCAGCTTATTCACTATTTTGCCCTCCTTCCTCCTTTCATACACTAATTAGTCCAAACACTGTTCATGTTTATTGATTGCTGTATGCCCATCACTGATAATTTAATAAACCAGTTCCCTAGTATGCTGTTCTTCAGGGTTTTTTTCAGCTTTTTGAAATAAACTATTTTATCTCAGGATGGGGAAGAACATAACATTTTACCAGATAACTTCATTAGAAGGAATATGAATAGTAACCACACAATTTCCCTAATATATCATTTTTATCCCTTTTTTTCAAGGGTTCTCTATTTCCATAGAGATGGTCCGCTCATTTTAACAACACTTGATTTTTTACAAGAAGAATACACAAAAGATTAAGGGAGACAATGCAGACAAGAATGACAACAAAATGTAGCACAGTAAATTGTGTAGCATACTAAAGTATTCAAAGATGAAAAATAGAAATCAACATTCCTATTGAAAATGTTAATGTTTCACCTGAGTCTACCATTCTGCTGTTCACAGAGATTACTCAAAGTAAGCTAAGTCTGGTATAAGATAACCTTTTTTAAGAAATTCGAAGTGAAATGGCATCAAAAAGCAACACTCATAGACTGAAAAAAAAAATTTCTATTAAAAACATATATTTATATAGAAAAAAAATAGTCATATCCTATGCAGACTCAAAATACAAGTTTTCCTGTCATTATGTGCCCAAATAAAGTTGAATTGTGTTCCTTCCCATATTCAAAATTATGTCACAGTCTCTTTAGTCTCATGTTAGATACCTGCACTTCCCATCCTTCCCTTCTATTTTGCTTCCTCTTCCCATACTATCTCATATTCCTCCACCAGCCTTCAAGGATGAATGTTTTTCACCTTTCCCTCCTTTTTCTCTTATCCTTACCACAGTTTCTTCCTGTTATATTTTTTCCATTTTCACTCTTCACATTCCCTTCAGTCTCACTTTCTCCTCTTATCAGACTGTATAGGAACTTTGCTGCAAGCACAGTTGTATGAAATGATTTTCAGTGTTGCCAGCAGCTGGGAGAGTATTGCCTTAATGATCCTTCCTGTGAACCAGACTAAAAGCCTCAAGCACAAATGACCTGTAGTCCAAAACAAACCTTAGGCTAGTCATCATACTCCACACCTTAGTTTTTCCATTCCATAGAGCCTACATGTAACAGGACAAACAGACATTGTACGTAGACAGAGATAAATTGAATCACTTTATTTACACTAAATTTAAAGCTTTACATGTCATCTTTGTGTATACCAAACTAATTTTTAGGAGTTTGGTTTCATGAAGCTCAATCAAGAGCTTCTCTTTCACTGAAAGCAGTGTTTTGTCAGTCTTTCCTTTCGGAGGATCCATTCCCACTCACTCAGTTCCCCAGGGACACACCAAGAAATACCATACTTTCCCACCGAGCAGAACCGGAAGTGACCACGCCACATCATTCATTTGTAAATCAGAACACTGAACTTTCCTCAGCGGATACATCAAAGGATTTACAGAGCGGAGAACAAAATAGCTCCAGTTGCAAGCATTCCCCTCAGGACTGAAACACCATGTGTTAGCAGATACTAGATATTTAAACAAATGTAAAAAAGGATAATGGTGCATAAAATCATAATAACTCAAGATAAGTAGCAAATTAACACAAGTGTTTTATAAATTAGCTTGCTTTATAAAAGCACTCCATTTACTAACAGCTCAGAGTCTCTATTCTGTTTCTGACACCAAAGAATGGATTTGAGTTCCCAGGAGGCTGCTCACTCTATCAGCTTGGTTCAATAGGACACCTTGGCAGATCGGCTCTACCGGGGTTATGACAGTCTTGTTCAGGCAAATGACAGAAACCTGAGCAATACAACCATTTCCTGTGAGTAAATATTGTTCTGTATATACATGCAGTTCCAGTGGCCTTTTAGTCATGGGATTCCTGCTCTTTGATATATTTACAAGGAAAGCTGCTACAAAAGAAAAGCTAAATTAAGCAATCTTCTCCAGCAGTTAGACAGCCATTTTTATATGGTAGAAAATAATTTTCTTCAGATAATTTTTCTAATAGTGCTGTAGTTAATTCCAAATGAGGACCTGTGGTGATTTTAATCTAGGCCTTCCCTGGTTACCAGTTTGTAACCAAGGAAAGGGCAGTGTTCCCAGTATTCCATACGATTTTTATGTAAATCGAGGTATAAATAAGAAGGAAGGAGCGGCCTTTGTTCTTCTTCTTCTCTTCTGCCAAAGTTTGGGAACAGTGGGTCCCTGCGTTGGTCTTGCTTATCTAAGGCTGAGGCCTGCAGCATCCACTGGCCTGCCATGTGGAGGCTTGGGGAGTGCTAGCCGTGTGTGTGTGTCAATCCTGTTTCTTTATAAGAAATGTGGTAAGATTTGTTTTACTAGTTATTTTACTAGTTCTCGGGATTGATTGCACATATCTATTTGGTGCCCCTTTTTGTTTCCTTTTGTCCCTTTTTCCCCTTTCCCTATCCCTTCGGGGGGTGTTTGGATTCCCATTTGCTGTGTACATAGCACCTTAACTGTAATATACATAAAATATATTTTTTATATAACTAGCTTGGTTTTCGGGTTCTTCAATTTGCATAGGTTTTTTTTCCTTTGCCCTGGGGGAAGTAGAAAGGGGGGAAGAGAGGAGCTGCTACTGGGGAGTTGGGCATTTGGCAGGGAGCCAAGTCCGAACCATCACAGGACCGTGGTGGATTTTGATCCCAGCTCCCCTATACTTAATTGGATGATTGAGGCTAAAAATATTCCCACTGGTCAACCATGCCGCAGTGTAAGATTACATTAAATATGCCAATCACTGGGTTCAGACAAAAGGGCATAAAGAACTACAGAACTTTAGTTCTATTATTAATGCTAAATTGACTGTCACATCAGAATAACAATATTCCATGTGTTGCTTGAAATAATAATGCATTTCCTAACATGAACTCTTATTAATATGATTAGGTGATGAAGCAAAAAGTAATGCCCAAAGTGAATTCATGGTCATTTCCTGTACTAAGCCACACTGAAAAATTAATGTTTATAAACTAATTAGACATCCTGCAGCAAATACTGCATTCTTAATAAATTTCATACATACGAATACATATAAATGAAATCACAACATTTATTAAAGGTTCTTTATTCAATTTTTAAAATAGCTTAGTAAATCTTTCAAATACTAAGTGGAAAGAACAGAGAGAGAATGACTTTAAAATGTTCAGCCGTTCTGACTGACATTGCAGTATGAATTGCAGTACAGCATGTCAACTTTTTGAAAGTGTGTTCAGGAGAGGTAATGACAAGCTTCACAACTGTGTTTAAATGTGTAGTCATGTACAAGGGCCATAGCAGTGCTTTGGATCAGAGCTTCAGGAAAATAAGTGCATGCAAAAACTGTTTCAAATTTGTATTTTCTTACCAGAGAAATACACATCAATGCAGGTAAATTTTCTAACAGCATGTTATAGATTATGTAAGTGTTTCACACAGTAGTTTCCTTTATGACCATACTGGCAATACTTATAGATGACATATAGAATTCATAAGCAACAGTATATATTATTATGGAACTGGAGAAAGCTCTATATTTTTTTAAACTAAACTTACCCTTCACCTCCCTTCTTAGTATAATGAAGATCTACTAACTGCACCTCTTCTTGAACTCAGCTTGTGGGGAGAAGGTTGGTGTTTCATTTCCCTGGGAAAACTGGGAAGCGTGAGGAAAAGTAAAACACCAGATCCCTCTGACATGTCACTTGGCTCATACAGCAGCCTTCTCATGCTTTTGCACTTAGCTACCTATGGTTGATGTCATCTTGTATACTTCTTAGTATGAATAAATTTTTGTTAAACATAATGCAATACTCCAGAGAACTGTTTCAAGCTAAGTACGAGAAGGTTTTCCAAAACATACCTGAATGTGGAAGTTTGGACGGAACTTATAAAAGGTGGACAAGAATGTCAAGTTTGGAAGAGAAAGTAAGTCAGATTTTTGTTATCTTCACAGAATAAAAAAGAAGAAACATCATCAAAGTACAAAAGCTTTTGTATTCTTGCTCTGTAAACTGCTTTCTTTCTGTTGAAGTGCTAAGTTTTATTAATGCAAAATTATTTGAGATAGTCTGACCATCATCCTTCTTATTTAATGGCACACTTAATATAAATATATGTTCAGCATTCCAACTGTCCAATTAACAACATTTACTAAGAAAACTGCAATTCAAATTGCTAAAAGCAGTCTATATCTATATCTATATCTATATATATATATATGTGTGTTCTTCTACTCTGTGTTTTACTTCATTCTATTTAATTCTTTACTGTGATATTTTACTGATTTTAGTGTACAAAGAAAAAGACTATTGATAGGTTTGTGACCCTTGATCACAAACCAACTTTGTCATGTAGATAGTTGCCCCAAGCAAGAAAATCTAGATTAAAAAAAAAAATTTATTACCTCTGCACTGCAAGACTGAACTAATTTTGGTTTGCCTAGGGCAGTAAAATCTAAAGAGTTCCCATTTTATGACTGTCACCTTTCTATTCACAACTAAAAATTTACAATACATTATTTGCTTTACATTAAAAAATGTATCAGCATCAGAAGCTTTCATTTGACTATTACTGACACTGAAATATAAATGTCAGAGTACTGGTTTGGGCTGGAGTAGATTCAAGTTTTGTTTTTTTTAAGACCAACTCTTGTACTGTGTTTTGGATTTGGTGCTGAGAACAGTGTTGATAACATGGGGATATTTTAGCTATTGCTGAGCAGCACTTACACAAAGTCAAGGCCTTGTTACGTTTCTCACCCCAGCCCATCAGCAAGAGGGCTGGTGGTGCACAAGAATCTGGGAAGGGACACAGTAATGGTTATTTGTGATGGAGCTCTCTTTCCTGTACACCTGCCTGACAACTTGAAGCAGTGAATAAATTCCTTATACCACTTTGTTTGTGTATGCAGCTTTTTCTTTACCTATTAAACTGTTTTTATGTTTCTCTGTCCCCCATTCTGCTGAGGTGGGAAGCGAGTGAGGGGCTGGGTGGGATGCAACCACTGCTCAGGACTAACCCAGAGCAGTTAGTGTAACACTTCTGCTCACAGCTTTCTCTGGTATTTTTATTTCTAATTACAAATTATGCCATCACATCTCTTCAAATAAGAGGAACTTTTATTTAACTCAAGCAACATGTTAAAAAAAAATAGTTCCAGAAACATTGTCTATCCTCATTTCAATACAAATGGAACCCATTTCTCTAAAACCCTTCTGTTTAACTCTTTATATTGCAGAAACAAGTGTTTTACTGAAACTTTTATTAAAATTTGATTGTTTCTAGTTGAAAAGAAGTTCAGCTGATCATTTTTTTATCTTGTAGCAGTAAGATTTTTGTCAACATATGATCTGGAAAAACCTGTCTTTGGTGCTTTCCACCACAGCGATAAAATGCACGCTTTTGAGAGCATATAGAAGCAAGAAGGGTCAAAATGCTGAGAAGTGTTCTCATACCTGTAAGCCTTCAAAGCCATGAAATAAACTCAGTTTTTGTACAAGAATTTATAGTGGTCAACATTAGATGTTATCTTTTTCTAGTTCAGTAGAAAAAAAAAAAGCTGCGCACGAACAGACTGTCTAGAAGGAAGGAGAATGAAGAGAAACTGAAGACATTTTGCTACTGGGAAACACATAATTGAACACCACAGGAAAATGATGGCTATAGAAACTGTTAAAGTAAAACTGTATTCTGAACACTTTTCATCTGCTAAATCACACCATGCTGAGAAGCACCTACTGGTTGAGTCTTACACAGATCCCTGAGGCTTTTCACAAATAAGCAAGTCACAGTTGGAGGTAGTAGAATGAGAGTTCCAGAGTAGATAACAATGCCCTAAGCTACATGTTCTCCTTTTGATAGCATGTTCAGATCATCATTCAATCAATAACCAACCTTATCCCTTCCAGAGCTGTAACAAGCCATGTTACATGGCAAAGAATCACAGCATAAGGTTCTCGTGTTACTTTATTTAATGTCTTTGACCTATTCCTAGCCTACAGTTGTGAAATTGAAGTCATGCCCCAGAATTTGCACTGGAAGTGAATGGAAAGAACTGATCACATAAGATGGGGGATGTCTGTTACAATCATTCACATTACTGTTACAATCATTCACATTACTGAAGGAGTTCCAAGTAAATATTAAGCAGTCCCTAATCTAGCACCCCTGCTTTCATCAGTGGGATTTTGACAATACCTGCACACCGAGGAAATTATCTTTGTATGTGGACAACATTTTTCAAACCAATCCATTAAAACCAGCCCACTCTCCCCACCTCCTTCTCACAGCCAGCTTAGCTAATATAGACAAACTCTGCTGGATCAGACCAATCACCCACTACTTCAGGATTCTGGCTAGAGTGGCCAATAACAGATATTTAGGGAGAACTGTAGGAACAGAGCAAGCATTCCATGATAAAATTTCCTTCATATTTTTTAACTTCCAGCAATTGTTCTGGGACTTCCTAAGTCGCAGGTAGTTCCTGTGTATTTAGCAGTCATCGGAGTTCCTTTGTCATAATTTTGTTGGGATTTTTAGACCCTTTTAGTCTATAAAGTTCTATGGACAAAGTCTGAGTTTTTTATGTAGATTAAGCCTTGACTAGATAATGAAAAAAAAATTAAAAAAAGAAAAACAACAGTGAGAAGAGCATTATTGTTGGGTTTAAAATATACTGAGAAAATATACTGAGTTTAGACTGCAGGTTGCCTCTGATTGCCATGCAATAGCATGGAAGTCTAATAGCATGGAAGTAATGACCATGGTTGCCTTCTTACAGGAAGTCTGCAATGGCAGGTTTGTGCCAAGTAAGATTTCTTATGTGAATTAGAATTTGCTAGTGAATGTGTGCTAACTCCCTCTGTGAATGCTGCTAGTGAGGCATTAGCATACCTGAAATGTTAATTATTAAAGCAAGAGAATAGACATCTTCAAAGACTGATTGAGAACTAGTGCATTAATCAGCAGGCTCAGAGGCCTGAACTGCTTTCTGCCTCTCTCTCAGAAATGGAAACACTGATGTGGAATCTCTTCATTTCAGAACTACATGAGTTCAGTGGCTAAACTAGGTAGCACAGGTATCTGGTAGTGTTCTTACAAGGCTCTGGACAAAACTGTTTTCCTCTTTTTCAAATACAAAAAATTAAGTAGACTGTTCTACATTTACTGTTATACCAACAGCATCAAGCCACTATGAAGTACTTTGTCACACTACCTGGAAGTAGCATTCCCATACAAGCAAGTCATTAGTAAATCCTTATTTACACAACTAAAAGCTGCCATTTCATTTACCAGAAATGAAACTGAATTATTCTCCCATCCATAAAAGGGCTGAAGAAAACTATTTAAACAGTGAACTCCTGCTACCGCCCTGGATCTTCTGCCCACCAAGTTACAGTATTGTCACTCCAGAGATGCTAGTTAAGCACCTTAGATAGACAACTCAGTTATTATGAACCCTTTTTACTGTAAAAATGTTCTTCTAAGTGAAAATAATCTGAGAAAAATATTGCTAAGAAAGTATTCTTTCGATGAGAAATATTTAAGGCAAAAAAAAGCAACCTCAGGCATTCACCTACATTAGAAGTTTAGAGTTTTGTTACACTCCAAGGAAAGATGACAAGTGAAAAGAGACAAATACAGTGTCCAAATCATTTATTAGAGCACCCCAAGTGATTCAAGAAAGGAACAGAAATGCTTATAAGAGAAATATGAAACTGAGTCTTCTTTTAGGTGTTTTTCTTTTGTTGTGCACTGCAATAATATCATAGCAGAATTAAAGTCTGCTGAACCTGTCTCTTCATACTTTCTTCCTCTTCCTCTCCCCTTAAGGATATGTAAACTCAGTGTAAAATGGAATGATTGTAGCTTTATTATTAGATTGTATTGACTGAGTAGGTGTTTTATATCTTGTTTCATAGTTAGAAGAAATAAAAGCATTCATATATTTGAATTAAAAGTATATTTCTAATGTACTAAATTCCTTCAGATTTTATATACTCATGTAATTTATGCATCACAGGGAGTTATCATAGTCCCTTGTGTCAAGATTGTGAGAAGAATTTTGTTTTCAGACTGCAGCCATTACCTTTTCAGAACTGCTGTGGCCCTTCATCTCACTGTTTTTGCTTTGAATGCAGACCAGGTCCCCAACTTAAACTGGAAGAAACAGATGGCACATATTTCTGGATACTTTCTGACAGATAATAAAGATCTTAAATGCATTTTTTAACATCTACATTACATAATGCCTAAATCTATGCTAGAATATTTGTTATTGTGGTAGTTTTAATCTAGGCCTTCCTTGGTGACCAGTTTGTAACCAAGAAAGTGGCCATGTTCCCAGTATTCCATACAATTTTTACATAGACCAGGGTATAAATAAGAAGGGAGGGGGAAGCGGTTGTGATTGTGAGTTCGGGCATTTGGCAGGGAGCCAAGTCCAAACCATCACAGTTATGTGTATGCATTTCTTTATTTTTAAAAACTAAGTCTTTCTATGAAAAGAAATAAATACTATAAAGCCAAACATCTGGAACTAGCCTCCAGAAATTATTGTATATCAGTAGAAAGGAGAAGTGATATACATGTATTTTCACAATAACTCTTTTTTAATTTTTTTTCTGCAGTAATTTCTTGACTTAATGGCACAGAGTTGTTAGCTTCTAGAATGCATTCTCTTGTTTCTCACAAACACGGAACACTTTGATTTTAGTTTAATAGGAAATACAATATTTATCTTTACAGGAGTCTGAAGTCACATATTTGCTTTCGGAAAATAATTATAAGCAAGCATACATGTAATTAAGGCATTTAGAATCTCTTATCAATACATCAACTTGGGCGAGCTCTCTCTGGCTGAGTAATTTAGTTTTGATACTCATTTAATATTTTAGCCACTGCTGAGATTCCAACAAGAGTGATAATTAGTGCCAATTGTGAAGCTGGTTTCTGGGCTACAGCCATCTGTCTTACAGATACTGAATAATTTCATTATTTTAAGGTGTAATTATAGATGTCTCAAAGCATTTAAGAACAACCATTCATTATGTAAAAAAATACAATATTGCTGTCAGATACTAAAGAGGGTTTTTTTTTCCAGATAATATGGTTTACAAGAGACATACTAGTTGCAAAGTAGAGCTGTTACACTAGCAACCTTTTACTAAAAGTCAAAGATAAGAAAAATCAAATTTCTAACAGCATCCATAACATGAAAATTTTCAGAAGGAACTCAGAGTACTTTTTGGTTTTAATTTCAAAATTTCCCAGGAGAATGTTGAAACTTAATCTTGTAATATGGATTTTATGTGCAATTATTTAGTGTTTGCATTATTTTTATGTAGTAGTGGAGCCACACGTAATAATAACATATTAACAATATGCCATGATAATGTCACTGAACTATGCCCCCCCCCCAAAAAAAAAATTAAAACTTTTAAGGCATAGCACATTCTTGGTCCTGGATATGTAGCATAAAATGCATTTAACTTTACTTGGGTTTTTTGTCTTTCAATTTTTGCTTCTCATGCCTCCCTTTGCACCACCCCAGGCTGCAGCCTGGAGTGAACCCACCTCAGCAGTGAACTCCTCACGCCAGCTTGATCCTTCCAGAGAAGTTACATCACATACATGCTGCACATCCTCTAAATGGATGAGTTTTACACTACAAACACCAGTGTCTGGACTTTTATGCTGTAGCAATGAAAATCTGAAGGAAACAAGATAATATGCTCCCAAGGTTTTACTCTTTTTTTTCACATAAAAAAGCCAATGCAAATATGTAATGGACACCTACTATATTCTGCTGTATTCAACGTTTCATATTAACTACTGCAGCTATTTCCAAACATTAATATTTTTGTTTGAAAACAAAGTGTTTAGGAAATCATTACATTAACTGGAAATAGTGGAGACTGAAGGAAAAAAAAATAGGACAGATAATTCTATAAGAGAACAAAATAAGATGTGATTTACAATATTCTCTCTCCCCCTTATCTGAAGATATGTGGCACCAAAGGGATTCCCCTTAACCTTTTTAAAATCAATTGAAAAGTAATATGTGTTACAAAAAGTGCTTTTATCTCTTGTTAAAATAATAAGAAACATCTGTGTCTGAGTTTTAGGAAATTCAAAGCCAATTAGAGATGATGCTATGGGACACTCTATAAGGCAACAAAAATTTCCTTAAAATATAAATCAGAGTTTAAATTTTAAACAATGAACATTTTAATTTAGTCAACATAATAATTAGCCTATTTCTATGTAAATCAATTCATAATTATTAATATCTCTTCACTCCTGAGTACAATTTTGCAGAAAACATTTTTCCAAAACATTGCAAGGGGAAAAAAGAGTTATTAACCTATTTTGTTAAATTAGATAAATGAGAGGAAATTAAAATCTGTAATGAAATACGTAATTCCAAAACAAAAGATCTGACAAAGGAAGAAAACAGTTTTGATACTGCATTAAATGGACTCAGACTAAGCATAGACCATGACAATCTCCTTTTCTCTGGGGTCAGAACACTGCCCATATAGACATGATCAATCCAATACAGGACATCAGTAGAGTTATTTGGATAATTTTGTGACAACTAGTATTTTGGCACTTTGTTATGTTCTAACAGTTGAATAATGTCCTGGCCTGTAATGTCATTCCCTGAACTTCATGCCTGAGTTACCCCACCAAAGGCAATGGGCTATTTTTTAATATAAAGATTTAACCATCCCATCACCACATAAATTTCCATTTACTTACTTGCTCAGCCCAAGTCTCTCTACTTAGTCTGAAGTATATACAGAGTTTCATAGCTCACTGCATCTTGCAGCTCTCTGCAATATTTCAGATTTTCTATAATATAAATATACAATACATATTCAACACATTTTTACTTGACCTCAGTGATTAGCATCTGTATATCTTGTCTTACATAGCTCTTAGTCCCATAGACCAAGTAAATACTTCCCTCTGGGTGTTTTCACTACTTGATGGAAATAGAGGATGGTGTAATCTGATTAAAGGTTGTTGTGCACAATGTAAATTAATCTTAAATTCCCCAAAGGCAATAGAAAAAAAAAGAAGCTCTTTCCTAATATGATTCCTCTTAAATTCAGGCAAACATCTGAAACATGTTGCATGAATTGCACTTTTTTTACTGAATATAAAGAGATTTTAGGTTCATGTAGACAACCGTACTGCTCACATTTAAGGGTCCCTGAGGTTAATTCCAAATAGGGACATGTCAGGTCAATAAAAAGGGTGCATGTTTTCTGGGGTATGAAACTAGAATGAGGAGCCTGGAAATAAGGAGTTTTGCTCCAGAATGAATGGGCAGAGTTCAAAAGACCTGAGTTGGGGTCCAATAGTTTACAGAGCAATCTAAGCCAGCAGACTGCAGTCACCTGTAATGTGTCCATAAAGGTCTGGGTATGCTCCCATGGGGCAAATTGAGAAGACTGGAAACTCAGTCTCTTACGTCTCATACTTTTATAACAAAATCTGGGCTATCTATCTCTACCTTGCAGAACTTTGTCAGTCATCAAATATCTTGCAAACCACCATGAAACCTTTCATCATATTTTAAACTGAAAACTTCATGAGAATTATACAGTTTTACAGATCAGGAAGGATCCTGCACAGATGATGACTCACCTAGTTTGATTCCATGGTTTGCGCAGCAATAGAGGCTACAAAAGCTCAGCTTGCTCTTAATTGCACAGATATCCATACTTCTCCCAAGAAAAACAGTCCTAGCCACCCAGCTTTGGAGTACTCTTGGGCTAAGAGTATCTGTCACTCGTCTTATTGGAACTCTATAACTACACATAACTACACAAGAAAAGAAGAAAAAAAGAAGCAAAAAAAAAAAAGGAGCAAAACTCAAAATCACAATCAAATAACCAACCAACCAAAAAAACAAAACCAAAACCAAAATCAAAACAAAACAAGCAAAACCTAAAAACACAAAAAAACAAAACAACAAAAACAAACAACAACAACAACAACAAAACACAAAACAAAACAAATAAAAACCACCTCTCTGCTCCCTCCCCACTCCCCTCCCCCCCCGAAAAAACAAACAAAAACGAGAGAACAGGAAGAAAAATTATACAGGAGATTTGTGCTTAAGGTATTGCATAGAAGTGGGGGAAATCATATTCTAATGCATATTAGTACATTTTTGTATCATCTTACCAATTTGATATTTAATGCAGGTGTATAACTTCTTACTCCACAGGGAGTACTCGAAGGACCACGTGGGCAGTCCTTTTTAGTTTCTGTATTTTTTTTTTTTTTTTGAAACCGAAGACTCTCTTATACGCTATTATAAAACTTCAAAAATGGGATGTGGAGAGGCAGACAAAATAAGACATACCTGAGGTAGTTCTGAACAAGCTGTCTCACATAACCAAAAGCAAAATAGTAAGACAGTACAACAGAGCTAATTAACCCTGGCCTGCTTGTGGTAGCAAAGCTGGTTGATTCAGAAGTTAAAGCAAGCTCAGAAAACACTCTAAACTACTACACTAAACACAGCAAGAAGGAGGAAGAAGTACTCAGTTTCAAAGTAGTGGAGTTTCTACATAAGTATAGTGGGGTATGATATAAACTCTGTAAGTCTACTAGAAGAAAGATGTAAATAGTTTGGTTTGAAATGATAAGATGGTGATAAATGTGGATTTCAGGAAATGATGCTTGTAAAATACTGGCACCAAAATATTCTATACATCTGAAGCAAAATATTAATTTTTATTCATACCAGAAATAGAGTGGAAGTTAATCATGTACTTTCCAGAAGAAAAGATAGAAGGTCTGAATTTCTATACAGATTCCCACCAGTGAGGTCTGCTCCTTTTCCATACAAAGGAATAGGTGTTCAGATCCCTATTGCACCAGATTGAATGTTTGGTGCATACATTACATCAAGTCTTCATCCGTTACTTTCTATTTGGTAATACTCAATAAAGAAAAAAACACCTCCCTTTTTTTTCTAAGCAATCCTTTTTAAAATAATTCTGATTCAGGTGACATATAGACCCAGAGTAGATATTGCTTAATTGGTATCACTTTCTGCTTGAACTGTTTGCTGTACACTAGTATTATTGAGAATTGTAAAAAAACCATTTTCATTTTAAAACAATAATCTGGTAATTAAAACTAAGTAAGTTTTAAGACCCATAGAACACACTTTAATTAGTTTATATACGATATACTAATTTAAAAAAAAAAAAAAGAAATCTCAGTATTGTACTTACTAAGTCTCTTTCAATTAGTTGTAGAATTACATTATGGAAATAGCCTCATTAGATAATTTCCAGGTATTATAAAAACCAAAAACCAGAAGCCTCACACAACACAATATCTGCTTGAATATTTTCTTTGATTATATCTAATTTGTTTTACAAATATATGCTTATTTTCTATGACACTTTTACTTCCCTACTCATTTGGAAATGAGTTAGGAAAAGTCAGCCTCCAGAAATTTCCAATCCCCTCCAGGAAACAAGTGGCTGACTTTACTCTGCTGGGAGTAAAATGTTAATTGCCACATAATCTGTGGTTATCACCTCTCTGCTATATCAAAGAGGACCAAAGATTTCTATGGGATCTAATCACACAGCTCACTTCCAATTACTTCAAAAAAGGTGACAGAAAACGGGGTGTATGCCACAGCTATGAAAAATATCATTAGCCTCTATGTAGAACTTCTAGCATTTTGCAGAGAATAACACTATTAGTTAGTATTAACAGTTATGTTTGGTTGTGTAGTTTTCAAAAGTGGGTTACATCTCTGCAGGTGCTCTGGAAAGCTAGCAGCAAATATACTACATGTATTAATTAGGAAAAATATTGAGAATCTAACTATAAGGATGCTTAGGCATTTTTCTAGTACAGTGAGTGATCAACCTTAATATATAATATAAGGCAGAGCTTATCACAATCATGTCACCCTCTCACAAAGGGAAAAGCTGGTTTGTCTCAGCTGCCTGAGCGTACACAACTCTAAGTTGCACCTTTGCTGCACCTGTATCGTTGCTGCTGGCCAAATATTCATAAAGAATGTCTCTTCTAGATAGCTCTTAGATGCTATTTGCTCAAGATAAACTATATTCAAAAATTAAAACCATGAGGATCTGCTAACAACTGTCAATGCCAATGCTGAGATGGTAAAAACTTGGACACTATTACTAACCTGATAACACAAGCAGCTTCTAGTCACTCAGGAAATAACAGTCTTAATCATAGTGACTGAGAATTTCTCATCAATATTTTTACACAAGCTGTTTTACATCATTAACAATTAGCAGTAACATTATCATGGACATGTCTTTTCAAAATGAAAAAACACCATATCCAAAAGATATATAATTGGTAGATTCAGCATTTTCATTCCTAGATCTATCTCTAATGGCTCGATTTTATCAAGTATCAGCATTCTGTTTTGATTAAGTCTTTATTTTATTCTATTTTTCAGATAAGTAATTTTCTTTATGTCCACTTCCTAACGAGTGAAAAAGGTGATCTGATGATTCAAATCAAGAATATTTGTCAAGGTTCATATAGCACAATATGAATGCCACTGGGGAAAAACTAGTATGTGTCTCAATTTATTATCTAACAGAGCAGTCTATTAAGCTGCTGCCTTTGTGGGTATATTCCTTTATGATTTCAAGGGGAGAGAAACCTATTGCACTGAAAATCATTTTCAGTGCCTTTTTTTCTAATCAGTTATAACAAGACAAGAGTACATATTAAACCTGAATGGGCTGGTGTAGGAAAATATTAGTATTCCCTATGAAATTTATTATTCACATTTGAATAGATAGATGTGCTGGACTACCTTGCTTCAGACTGGTCAATTTTCTTCATCTTTCTGCATTCATCCTAAACTATTTGACTTAAATAAAGATACACTTTCAAATTAAGTTATTTGAATACAAAAAATGAGCAATAAAATAAGTGAAAGTGGAAAATAAAGATTTAAAAATTCTCATTTTCATATAATGTATTTTTAA
>NW_020956031.1:145012-149455 GCF_003031625.1 Empidonax traillii
CTACCTTGCTTCAGACTGGTCAATTTTCTTCATCTTTCTGCATTCATCCTAAACTATTTGACTTAAATAAAGATACACTTTCAAATTAAGTTATTTGAATACAAAAAATGAGCAATAAAATAAGTGAAAGTGGAAAATAAAGATTTAAAAATTCTCATTTTCATATAATGTATTTTTAAAGGTTTTTTTTCACACTGTTGGTTTGATTTGTCAGTTTGAAAAAGTGAATAATTGATGGTTAATGTGTAAATATACATAAGAGAATTATATTCTGCATTTTGTCAGTGCCTCCATGCATGTCTAAAGTCCTTCACTTTCTCTCCTATGTGATTTATTCTCCAGATCTGAAGGAATTAAGTATCACATGTGGGTTCGGGGACCCCCATGACAGACCCAGTGGCACATTTTGTATGGGAGAAAGGACACACACGAGATGTGACCTACAAAATGGCATTTTTTAGAACAAGGTGTCAGCTTATATCCAGGGGGACACAGAAGTTTCGGGAATATAGGTGGGTTTCTTGCTTGGAACATCAAATCCCAAGGTTCAGTGATAAGGAAACTTGAAGGGATAGGCCAAAGGGGATATGTTTGGCCATATATGGAGAGGGGAGAGCAAGGAAAGAGTGGTGAGGGGCACAGACAGGGGGGTCTGCAGGGGTCTGCAGGCTGCTTCTTATCGTTGGACTTCAGGTACATCCTGCAGCTGGAGTTGTCAAGGCACTCCTAGATGGATCTCTTCCTCTGAGGCCTTTCTGCAGCCTTCCTGCATCCTCCTCCATCGTCTGTAGGCCTCTGTGGGCCCACTTCCCACAATTAAGCTTACCTACTTTAGTTAATGATTGAACAATGGCTGTGATAAAGACCATTCACTGAGAGAGTAGCTTGAAAAAATATAATGAAGGAAACAGGAATAGAGAGTGGAACATATTTGAAGCCTAAATGAAAACATGAGTCTGATAATAAAGCCTCTGAAAGTGTTCACATGACTTTGAGAGAACTCTTAAGAAACAGACTGTAGAGAGGCAAAGTTGTCCTTTCCAAAGCAGAAGACAAGGCAAAAACTAGGACAGCAGAACTGGTCAGAGAAAATAAATGATTTCTCCAGAGAAAATATACTTGAAATTGCCCCAACTTCTCTTAAAGTGTGAGAAGGAACCATTTGTCATAAAAGAGAAAAAGAAAAAAAAAAAACAAACAATTAAAATGGGAAGATATGACTGTAAAACAATGCAAATTAACGCACGGATCTAGGAATAGGTGAATTGCACAAATTGCATTAAACGAACGGTAAGTTTTGTGTTTCCATTATATGGTGATGTCTTTATAGTATACGTAAACTGAAGATGCCAAGTTAACGAAGAACAGCATTTGGGAAAATACAACCAGATCTGGGAGTTACAGAATTAGGAGTATGACTGTATTTATTTTTGATTTCTAAAGGACTCTGAGACTGAAGCTGTGATAACCTGTCTGTTTTGTTTTAATTGTCTTTGGAAATCATGGTTCTTTATGGAATGTAATCATATACATATGAATCTAAATTGTAATAGCAGCTCTAAAATTGGGGAGTATAATTTCATTTTATAAGATATTTCCTTCCGTGGGGTAACATTTTCTGCATTAATTTAGACCAGCATGGTATTTGAAGAGATTTGCAATGAATCATAACTTTTAAATAGTTAACATGATGGTGGCATGCATTAGCAGTAGTGTACATTCATCATTCAAAATTCTTCATAAATGTAATGTCATTCATTGAGTATCTGCTATTTAAAGGCTAGATTGATGATGATGTCATCAATTAAATAGATTCTTTGCAGACTTTAGGGTCTAAGAATCATCTTACGTATTATTGAAGAGAGAAGTCTTTTTACTTATGTGTGCATTTACATTAAAAAAAAAGCTGAAATGCAAGTAAATAAAAATATGAAAATTCTTATGGTAATGACACATCCAACACAGAAAAAAAGCATCCACACATGCTTAAAAATGATCTCTGAAAATCAAGAAACAGCATAAAATACAATCTAATTAAAGCTGTTACCCAGAGTAAAGACATTTTCAGGTGTGGCAATAAAAACCAGCAAAGTATTACCCTTATGTAAGTACCCCTCAAATAGCCATTCCATTTAAACCCTGATTACCAAAGAGTTACCTTGGCAATTGCTGAGTAATTTCGTAACCATAAGGATTAATTCTCAAACTTACACAATTAGAAGCACAGAGCTCAACTGATCATATTTTCAGGTTGCAGTTGCAGATCACATTCAACAAAATTATGGGTTTTGTTAAGAACCTGGAAACCACTTTTCTAGGATGAAATAGCAGTAAGATATTCTGAAACAACCTAAATGTGTTTAATCTTATAACATGTGGGGAGAAAATTACCCATAATTATCCAGTTGAACAAAAATCATTAGATGTAAAAAAACCATGTGTATGCTGGAGTGGTTTCGGGTTTTTTTGTTTTGGGTTTTTTTGTTTTGTTTTGTTTTGTTTTGTTTTGTTTTGGAGTTTTGTGGGTTTTTTTAATCGAGTAATAAACATTATATTAAATTATCTTAATATTTTATTATTTCATTTTTTACTTTTCCTCTATTGAAAATAGTAAAATATGGTCCTCTCTTTTCATTTTTGATGAAAACACCACTGAAAATAGAATGAAATAACACAACTTCTCTTTTAATTTCGAATTTAGCATTTATTTCCTCTAAAGAGGTTTGTTTCTTTTTAAAAAGTTCTCTGTCTCTACATTGATCCTGCATTGTACCTGGGTGGCCAAGAAGGCCAATGGCATCTTGGCCTGGATCAGGAATAGTGTCGCCAGCAGGATCAGGGAAGTGATTCTTCCCCTGGACTCAGCACTGGTGATTTCTGTGTCCAGTTCTGGGCCCCTCAATTTAGGAAGGATGTTGAGGTGCTGGAACATGTCCAGAGAAGGGCAACAACACTGGTGAAGGGACTGGAGCACAAGTCCTGCGAGGAACAGCTGAAGGAGCTGGGGTTTTTTAGCCTGAATAGGAGGAGGCTCAGGGGAGACCTTATCGCTCTCTACTGTCGTGGTTTTGCCCAGCCAGCCAGCCCCTGGGGCTGAGGATGGTTTTGTCCAGGTGGATTTCCAGACAAAAAGGCCAATCAAAACTCTTAGTGATGCCTTTGCTAATTACATATTTAAGAAAACAGAAGAGACAGGTGATTGCACAGTTGAAATTAGAAGCAGCAGCCATGTAGGAGAGGTGGTGGGCCCTAAGAAGGGCCAGGTCCCCTCCTCCCCCGGCCTGGGCCAGGGCAGGTGTAGCACTGAAGTCCCCCTTCCCTCTTGCAAGAGAGTGAAGAAAAAAAAACTTAAGAAGACTAACTGCTTGGACAGAAACTGCGGCAGAGGAATTCTGGCAGAGAGATAAGGGACCTCCAAGGTCAAAGCTGGCAGCCGGAGGAGAGAGAAGAAAGTGTGAAGGGGGGCTTGTTTCTCCCCGCTTTTGCTCTCTCTCCCTTCAGCAGGGAAAAGACTGAAAAATAATCCCTGCCACCTGTAGAAGTTTATTGGGGTGAGGAGACCCCATGTTGCTCATGGAGGAGCCTACACTAGAGTAAGTTGCATGAGGAAGCCAAGACTTCATGAAAAGAACTGAGATAAGGGAGAGTCCTGTTGAAGATTTATGGCCCTGAAGGGATGAGGCTTATGCCGGAGCAGATGGCTTGGGTAAGCTTGGGATCTGTGTGAAAGATCCATGCTGCTGGTGCTGGAGATTTGTGACCCTGAGAGAACCTATGCTGGAGCAGAAAATGGCTCGGATAGGGATGTTGGGACCCATGTGAGGGATCCATGCTAGACCCATGTCAGAGAGGTCTATCAAGGACTGTTCTCCCGTGGGGAGGGACTTCCACAGGAAAACAGGGATGGACTCATAAGCCTTGTAAGTCCGTGGAAGAAGATCCATGGCAGGCAAGTGTCCCCTTGCAAGTCCATGGAAGAGAAAACCTTCAAGACCTGGGTAACCCCCAGCCTCCGGTCTTAGCCCAGGAGGGGGGTAGGGCCAGCCCTGGAGGCCAACACAGAGCAAGAGAGAAAGAGAAAGAGTTCCAGCTGCGATGAGAATGCTGCAGAGTTATTGAAGAAAACCTGGAACTCCGAGAATGGAGATAGAGACTGCTTTTCCTCCTTGGACTGATATAAAGGGAGGGAAAGTATTTTGTGTAAATACACAGTACTTTTACTTAAGTAGAAAGTGTTGTAGATATAGTTCTTTAGTTTTAGCTTGTTAGTAATAAATGTTCATACTATTTACCCCAAATCCCATCTCTTTTGTCTGCATAAACCTTGTCTCAACTAATAGTAATTGTGTGGGGGGGGGGGGGAGAGCAAATTGACCCAGAGCAAAACCATGACACTACAACTGCCTGAAAGGAGGGTGTGGCCAAGTGAGGGTTGGTCTCTTC
>NW_020956031.1:149472-160682 GCF_003031625.1 Empidonax traillii
TGGACTACCTTGCTTCAGACTGGTCAATTTTCTTCATCTTTCTGCATTCATCCTAAACTATTTGACTTAAATAAAGATACACTTTCAAATTAAGTTATTTGAATACAAAAAATGAGCAATAAAATAAGTGAAAGTGGAAAATAAAGATTTAAAAATTCTCATTTTCATATAATGTATTTTTAAAGGTTTTTTTCACACTGTTGGTTTGATTTGTCAGTTTGAAAAAGTGAATAATTGATGGTTAATGTGTAAATATACATAAGAGAATTATATTCTTCATTTTGTCAGTGCCTCCATGCATGTCTAAAGTCCTTCACTTTCTCTCCTATGTGATTTATTCTCCAGATCTGAAGGAATTAAGTATCACGTGTGGGTTCGGGGACCCCCGCGACAGACCCAGTGGCACATTTTGTATGGGAGAAAGGACACACACGAGATGTGACCTACGAAATGGCATTTTTTAGAACAAGGTGTCAGCTTATATCCAGGGGGACACAGAAGTTTCGGGAATATAGGTGGGTTTCTTGCTTGGAACATCAAATCCCAAGGTTCAGTGATAAGGAAACTTGAAGGGATAGGCCAAAGGGGATATGTTTGGCCATATATGGAGAGGGGAGAGCAAGGAAAGAGTGGTGAGGGGCACAGACAGGGGGGTCTGCAGGGGTCTGCAGGCTGCTTCTTATCGTTGGACTTCAGGTACATCCTGCAGCTGGAGTTGTCAAGGCACTCCTAGATGGATCTCTTCCTCTGAGGCCTTTCTGCAGCCTTCCTGCATCCTCCTCCATTGTCTGTAGGCCTCTGTGGGCCCACTTCCCACAATTAAGCTTACCTACTTTAGTTAATGATTGAACAATGGCTGTGATAAAGACCATTCACTGAGAGAGTAGCTTGAAAAAATATAAAGAAGGAAACAAGAATAGAGAGTGGAACATATTTGAAGCCTAAATGAAAACATGAGTCTGATAATAAAGCCTCTGAAAGTGTTCACATGACTTTGAGAGAACTCTTATGAAACAGACTGAAGAGAGGCAAAGTTGTCCTTTCCAAAGCAGAAGACAAGGCAAAACCTAGGACAGCAGAACTGGTCAGAGAAAATAAATGATTTCTCCAGAGAAAATATACTTGAAATTGCCCCAACTTCTCTTAAAGTGTGAGAAGGAACCATTTGTCATAAAAGAGAAAAAGAAAAAAAAAAAACCAAACAATTAAAATGGGAAGATATGACTGTAAAACAATGCAAGTTAATGCACGGATCTAGGAATAGGTGAATTGCACAAATTGCATTAAACGAACGGTAAGTTTTGTGTTTCCATTATATGGTGATGTCTTTATAGTATACGTAAACTGAAGATGCCAAGTTAACGAAGAACAGCATTTGGGAAAATACAACCAGATCTGGGAGTTACAGAATTAGGAGTATGACTGTATTTATTTTTGATTTCTAAAGGACTCTGAGACTGAAGCTGTGATAACCTGTCTGTTTTGTTTTAATTGTCTTTGGAAATCATAGTTCTTTATGGAATGTAATCATATACATATGAATCTAAATTGTAATAACAGCTCTAAAATTGGGGAGTATAATTTCATTTTATAAGATATTTCCTTCCATGGGGTAACATTTTCTGCATTAATTTAGACCAGCATGGTATTTGAAGAGATTTGCAATGAATCATAACTTTTAAATAGTTAACATGATGGTGGCATGCATTAGCAGTAGTGTACATTCATCATTCACAATTCTTCATAAATGTAATGTCATTCATTGAGTATCTGCTATTTAAAGGCTAGATTGATGATGATGTCATCAATTAAATAGATTCTTTGCAGACTTTAGGGTCTAAGAAACATCTTACGTATTATTGAAGAAAGAAGTCTTTTTACTTATGTGTGCATTTACATTAAAAAAAAAGCTGAAATGCAAGTAAATAAAAATATGAAAATTCTTATGGTAATGACACATCCAACACAGAAAAAAAGCATCCACACATGCTTAAAAATGATCTCTGAAAATCAAGAAACAGCATAAAATACAATCTAATTAAAGCTGTTACCCAGAGTAAAGACATTTTTAGGTGTGGCAATTAAAACCAGCAAAGTATTACCCTTGTGTAAGTACCCCTCAAATAGCCATTCCATTTAAACCCTGATTACCAAAGAGTTACCTTGGCAATTGCTGAGTAATTTTGTAACCATAAGGATTAATTCTCAAACTTACACAATTAGAAGCACAGAGCTCAACTGATCATATTTTCAGGTTGCAGTTGCAGATCACATTCAACAAAATTATGGGTTTTGTTAAGAACCTGGAAACCACTTTTCTAGGATGAAATAGCAGTAAGATATTCTGAAACAACCTAAATGTGTTTAATCTTATAACATGTGGGGAGAAAATTACCCATAATTATCCAGTTGAACAAAAATCATTAGATGTAAAAAAACCGTGTGTATGCTGGAGTGGTTTCGGGGTTTTTTGTTTTGGGTTTTTTGTTTTGTTTTGTTTTGTTTTGGAGTTTTGTGGGTTTTTTAAATCGAGTAATAAACATTATATTAAATTATCTTAATATTTTATTATTTCATTTTTTACTTTTCCTCTATTGAAAATAGTAAAATATGGTCCTCTCTTTTCATTTTTGATGAAAACACCACTGAAAATAGAATGAAATAACACAACTTCTCTTTTAATGTCGAATTTAGCATTTATTTCCTCTAAAGAGGTTTGTTTCTTTTTAAAAAGTTCTCTGTCTCTACATTGATCCTGCATTGTACCTGGGTGGCCAAGAAGGCCAATGGCATCTTGGCCTGGATCAGGAATAGTGTCGCCAGCAGGATCAGGGAAGTGATTCTTCCCCCGGACTCAGCACTGGTGATTTCTGTGTCCAGTTCTGGGCCCCTCAATTTAGGAAGGATGTTGAGGTGCTGGAGCATGTCCAGAGAAGGGCACCAACACTGGTGAAGGGACTGGAGCACAAGTCCTGTGAGGAACAGCTGAAGGAGCTGGGGGTTTTTAGCCTGAATAGGAGGAGGCTCAGGGGAGACCTTATCGCTCTCTACTGTTGTGGTTTTGCCCAGCCAGCCAGCCCCTGGGGCTGAGGATGGTTTTGTCCAGGTGGATTTCCAGACAAAAAGGCCAATCAAAACTCTTAGTGATGCCTTTGCTAATTACATATTTAAGAAAACAGAAGAGACAGGTGATTGCACAGTTGAAATTAGAAGCAGCAGCCATGTAGGAGAGGCGGCGGGCCCTAAGAAGGGCCAGGTCCCCTCCTCCCCCGGCCTGGGCCAGGGCAGGTGTAGCACTGAAGCCCCCCTTCCCTCTTGTAAGAGAGTGAAGAAAAAAAACTTAAGAAGACTAACTGCTTGGACAGAAACTGTGGCAGAGGAATTCTGGCAGAGAGATAAGGGACCTCCAAGGTCAAAGCTGGCAGCTGGAAGAGAGAGAAGAAAAGTGTGAAGGGGGGCTTGTTTCTCCCCCCTTTCGCTCTCTCTCCCTTCAGCAGGGAAAAGACTGAAAAATAATCCCTGCCACCTGTAGAAGTTTGTTGGGGTGAGGAGACGCCATGTTGCTCATGGAGGAGCCTACAGTTGCATGAGGAGTAAGTTGCATGAGGAAGCCAAGACTTCATGAAAAGAACTGAGATAAGGGAGAGTCCTGTTGAAGATTTATGGCCCTGAAGGGATGAGGCTTATGCCGGAGCAGATGGCTTGGGTAAGCTTGGGATCTGTGTGAAAGATCCATGCTGCTGGTGCTGGAGATTTGTGACCCTGAGAGAACCTATGCTGGAGTAGAAAATGGCTCGGATAGGGATGTCGGGATCCATATGTGGGATCCATGCTAGACCCATGTCAGAGAGGTCTATCAAGGACTGTTCTCCCGTGGGGAGGGACTTCCACAGGAAAACAGGGATGGACTCATAAGCCTTGTAACCCCGTGGAAGAAGATCCATGGCAGGCAAGTGTCCCCTTGCAAGTCCATGGAAGAGAAAACCTTTAAGACCTGGGTAACCCCCAGCCTCCGGTCTTAGCCCAGGAGGGGGTTAGGGCCAGCCCTGGAGGCCAACACAGAGCAAGAGAAAAAAAGAGAAAGAGTTCCAGCTGCGATGAGAATGCTGCAGAGTTATTGAAGAAAACCTGGAACTCCGAGAATGGAGACAGAGACTGCTTTTCCTCCTTGGACTGATATAAAGGGGGGGAAAGTATTTTGTGTAAATACATAGTACTTTTACTTAAGTAGAAAGTGTTGTAGATATAGTTCTTTAGTTTTAGCTTGTTAGTAATAAATGTTCATGCTATTTTCCCCAAATCCCGTCTCTTTTGTCTGCATAAACCTTGTCTCAACTAATAGTAATTGTGTGTGTGTGGGGGTGAGAGCAAATTGACCCAGAGCAAAACCACGACACTACAACTGCCTGAAAGGAGGTTGTGGCCAAGTGAGAGTTGGTCTCTTCTCCCAGGCACCTAGTGATTGAACAAGAGGACACAGTCTTAAGCTGTGCCAGGGAAGGTTGAAGTTAGACCTTAGGAAAAAGTTCTTCACAGAAAGGGTAATTATACACTGGCTGCCCAGGGAGATGGTGGAGTCAACCATTCCTGGAGGTGTTTAAGGAAAGACTGAACATGGCACTTAGTGCCATGCTTTAGTTCAGAAGGTGGTGTTAGGTCATAGGTTGGACTCATTGATCTCAAAAGTCTTTTCCCACCTAGTTGATTCTGTGATTCTATGATTCTTTAAACTCCACTGAAATGGTACTAAGATGGTGGGAGAAAATAAATTAGCATTGAAACAAGGTCAGTCACTGGTAAAACTGCATCTACCATCTGATTCAGTATTTTATTAAAACAAAAGACTCAACAAAACACCAAAGTACAAATGGAAAAGACTGAAAACTTTTCTGGTTTTAACTACTGCACCAGTTTGTGATGGATGCACCAATTTGAGATGACTCAAAATTCTATGAACCAATTATTCATAATGTTTTTCAAAAGAGAAAGCTAGCAGATGGCTTAAAGAAAGAAGATGTGACTGGTGCCAGGGTTACAGGAAGCCGCAAGGGGAGGGAAGAAAGCGGTTGCTGTGAAGGGAGCCAAGTTCAGTGCCAAGGATACCCTGGGAATGAATGGCTAGATTACCTGGATGATTCCGCTGATGGATAGACTCATTGTGTAAGTGCTTGTCCCTGAGTTTATCAAAGGAATGTGAATGAGTTGCACAGAAAGACATGGGGGAAAAGAAGCACCAGGCTCTAGAGTAGGACTTCAGCCCACAGAGGGGCTTAAACCAAACCAAAATACCCTTCAATGGCACCCACATATACTAAAGATAAACACCCTCCAGATAGTGTGTCTGGGGAGTGCATCTGTGTTTGGTAGAAATGTTTAGTCAAAGGATTAAAGAAGTGGCCACTGCATGGGCTACCCAACTGCTATGTTGAGAGAGCTGGTGATCAGGATCAAGCTTAAGCAGCAGGTCTCCCAGCTCCTTCATCTCCTGAGCAGTAGTGATTAGATACAGGATGCAAATTCACAGAAACCTGAATGGAAGAGGCTTGGCCTCTACTGCTACTTCAATGAGCTGTGACATGGGGTTGGCCTGTGAGAAGGTTCTGACAAAAAAAATCTTAGACTGTTTTTCTTAAATAAATGAGCACATGACAAAAGGACAACACTTTAAGAATCTGTTCAGGAAACTTGGCAAGAAGATTATTCTTATAGTTCCCTCAGCATGAGGACCAGAAGGTTAGAAATATATTATTACAGAGGTAGAAATAGTCATGGTAGAGGGAGTGTGTATCCAAAAAACCTGTGTTGCTGGTCAAAATCAATGATTTGTTACTCGTCCTGAAAAATCCAGTTTTATAGCAGATCCCATTAAGAACAAGGAAGTACAAATGATGTGCTTCAATGTACAAAGAACTTTAAAACATGAAAGCAGTAAGACAGCAGATCAGTGGATCAGACTAGTAAAATAATAGCTATAAAAGAGTGAATTTGTAGGATGTCCAGGAGAGGATCCCATTTGTGGGAAGTTGTAAATTCACTAAGTAAGCAACGGACCCCATGGTAAGTCCCATTCACAATGGGTTTGTTAGCTGCACAGATTCCTTTTAAAACAGAGGTAAAACCCTTTTGAAGTGTTGGAGATGAAGTTGTGCTACAGTGCAACTGATGATTGATCTGGGTGACTGCCGTAAAGGAAAAAGAGTATGGGATGCTGTAGACACTGAAGAGAGTAATTCAACAAAAACTGAGGCTTGGACTATGTCCAACATCTGGTTTTCATCTCTTGAGGGAAAATGTGATATTATGTCCATGGGAACATTGAAAGTTGGAACATATACCAGACACCTGTCTCTAGCAGATTCTTTACTTACATTGGGATTTAAGTGAGTTGCTACTTCACTCTGTTAAATCAAAATAATGTCAGGTAACTTTGAACGAGTAACTTTGGTATTAAACAATAAAGCCTCAGTGTGTGGAATTTCTAAAGGGGCCTGGGCAGAAAGTATTGAATTCTGATATAAGGTAGAAAAGATAAACATTATCAAATGTTTTTTGTCACAGAATTATATTCTTGGTTTCTAGCCAAAGAAAAAAGGAGGGTGATGATGTAATCTGCTCTTGATAACCTTTCAACATGATGTGATGAAGTGCAACCCAATCAATGCCACAGTAGATTCTAAGGTTTTAGAAGAGAGTGTAAATAGAAGTCAAAATGACAAAATCTTCAATCTTGTATTAGTGCCAAATTATGATGTCTCACTGGGTCTTTGATTACCCTCTAAAATTAAGTGCTAGTGGAATTGTCTTCCTCTCATTACTCATATACCACAGGAGTCCAGGACTCATCTTACTTACCAGACAAGAGCTCTGTGTGGGTTTTACATTCCAACAGATTTTTTCAGTCTTTCCTTTCTAATTAGCCTTTCGTAGTTCTTCAAGAAAATTTTATATAATGTGCCAAATTTAGGTCTTATTATTTTGAACAACTTGTTCAGAAGACAGCATGCTGGAAAAACAGTTAATATGTTCTTGGTCATGTGATAGGTGTGAGATAATAACTGTCACGGAAATATAAGAAGTAGATACATTTTTAGTGTACTCATAGACTGCCTTTATGGTGTTTTATGTATGTCTAATTATATTTATCAGTAAAACATAGAAGTAAACTTCATTTTAATTTATCTATCTATTATTAGAAATAAATTTCATTAGTGGAAACTGCCTTTCTATTTCAGCATGAAAACGTGGAGGATTATCATTCATCTCACTGATTAGCACTGCTAATAAGAAAGTTGCCCTGTATATGAGTTTGCAGATTTATAAGAAAAAGATAAGATATTTTTGAACAGAAACATCACTAAAAATATCCTCTACTGTGTTTTTGTTTTCTTTTCCTTAATATAAACAGATTTTAGTAGGAGAACAGATAGATCTGCTCAGTGTCATAAACCTGCAATGAAGATAGAAATTAATGTTTTGGGGGACAGGGCTTCATATAGACAGGAGCCTACTGGAAATCTGAAATTCAGAGCTCTCTTAACAGATTCAATGAAAGGGTTCCATCATCCCTCTCACATAACCTTCTGGGATTACTGTCTTCATCATATGATCTGCTGCATAAAAGATTTACTGAATTGCAGGAAAAAGAAAGAATACCGAAGGTGACTGCAGTTACCAAGTAACTTTAGGAGCGCTGGTGAGAAGCAAGTGTTTACCTTGTCTAAACACTGAATTGTAAGGATTCATCATTTATAAAGATGACAAGGTTGAGAAATATCAACTATGTGAAAGAGAAGAACAACTGCAGAATCTCTTTCTGACATTTCTTTCTTAGCATAAATAAATAATAATTCAAAAAGTGTAAAGAGTTTGAAGGGCATTATACTTTTTCAAACTACTATTTTTCAAATTCTTTTACATAAAATCATTCGAAAGTCAAGTTTAGTTTTGTGCACTTATGATTTTAATGGAAAAATTTGAAGGGATTTCTAAAAACCATAGAAAATCAGAGAACAAAATCAATACCACAGTGAAAAGGCCACAGATGTACCTAAGCCAAAAAAAACAAACAAACAAACAAAAAAAAAAAAAAACAAAAAAAACAAAACAAAAACATAACAGAGAGAGTCCTCAAAAAGTGCTGTACTGTTTGGAAAAGGAATATACCCATCCTGCCTTCTATCCTCTAATCAAATCACACCAAATCAAATCACATAAAATCTATACCTGTAAATGGCATATGGTTGATTTTTTTACATGAAAATGGGAGTTATAGCTCTTGTAGAATGAACTTTAGAATGTTAAAATGTTTAGGTATTTTTAAATAAATTGTCTCTGAAAGCTTCTAAAAATAACGAAATTGAAAAACCACTGGTGGTAAAACAAGTAACAGGTCACAATGCATGGTCTATTCTGATCTACTAATTATTACTATGCATATGTCCAAAGATATGGAACTGGGGTTTTTTTTGTTGTTGCTTTTGGTTTTTTTAAAATCCTTCAGAGCCTAAATCTTATTTTGACCCCAAACTTGTCTCAGAAAAATTAAAGGTAATTCTCAAACTATTCAGTGATATCATTCAAAGTTCTTAATGAATAGTTATAACTCAGGTGTTTCAGGTTAGTTTTGACTCCTTAGGGAGCAATACATGGTAAGTTAGGATAACTGCTCTTAAACTGACAGTATAGCTCTCAATTATATTCACACTTACTGAAAAAAAATGCAGGTTTTTTTGCATGTTCAAAAGTTTGCATTTGCCATAACATCAAGCCTCTTATATAGTCAGTGCACTCACTGGAAAAGTTTACTGTTTTGTCTCAGAAAAGATAAACAGGATTGTCTATTTAAACTATTACAGTAAATGTAATTACAGACATACTCAACTAAAACCAAATTATAGTATACTTTTTAATACTAGTGTAGTATTTTGGAGTATTTTTATATATCACATCATTAACAAGAAGTTGTTACTTGATTTTTAATCAGGTAATTATGTCATTTCTTAAAGAAAAAATTCTTCATACACATAAACATATTTTACCATTTACATTTATGCCTTTTAAAAATATAAAAATGTCAAATATTTTCAATTACTTGCATTCTATTTCTTCCTTATTACAGTTATTATAATAGATTGTAATTTTTGAAAGCAAGTGGGGGGGAGGGGGTGGTGGGTTTGTGGGGGTGTGTGCATGGATGTTCTGGAGGTAAATCAACCAACTTTATTGCCATTCTAGACATCATAAAATGAAGTACAGGGAATCTTAAAGATGCTCAGAAACTCGGAAATAAGATTTTAGCATTTCCATTTCTTCAACAATCTACACCAAAGTTCCATAGACTTTACATCTACTAGAAATCATCACTCAAACTGACATGTTTTCAGAAGTAAATGCTTGTATTGTTTTTGCAGTTTTTCAGAACTCATATTTGCCTTTCATCAAAACTGGAGCAGTGTTCTGACCATGGAAATTAATTAAGGTATGTTTAAAAACAGGTTCTTACTAACAAGTTTATCAGTTTATCATGAATAACCCTTAACCTTTTCTCTCCTACTTTTTTATGTTTTATAATTTCTCTTCTTCATCCTGCTTTCCCTGTAATCTAGCACCACTATACTAAAGTGATCATTATATATTAAAGACAGCAAAATCTTTCATAGTTCTAATTCAGCAGGATGTGGTAGTGGGTTTGTAAGAAAAACTGTATCCTAGGTAAGCACTCAAGAAGTGTAGCTGCATGTACTTTCTCCAGAGCATACAGTACCTGACTAGGGTGCTTCTCTCCTGCATGACTGGAATGTTTCCTTTACTCCTCTGCCTTCTAGTCCCAGTTGGGTTTTAGAAGTTCAATGTTCTGAAAGTTAAATTCCCAGAGGGACTTCTCACAGTACACCTAACGTGTACACCTAACACAAGCTTGAATTCATCACAGCACACAACAGCAACATATCCAGAAGGGAAAGGGAAAATGGCACAGTACAGTCAAAGAAGCGTAGGAACCACTCTAGGGATGTAAATATAGCCATGCCTAGATACATAAATCTCTCTATATAGATACATATATGTATCTCATTCTGAATTTTAGCTATGTGTTCCTTTCAGTGCTTTCTATTGTATGGTATAATCATCCTTAATTCAAGTGCTATATACTCTGAATTTCATTTCTATAATATACTGAACCTTGTTCACCATATACAGAATTAAGGCCCAAACAGCTCTTCATGAATTCCAAACCACAGAGTTGTATACCTAGAGTTTAACACTAGAGTATCTAAGGTTCTTACTAAAGCAGTTAAAAAGCCTAATGAGGTCAGAAAGATCTTCCCTTGCTTGCAGAGAGCTTTGATTGACTTGGAGTGAGCTTTCAGCCCCTCACAGCCAACAGTCACATGCCACTATGTGCAACCAGTTGCATTGCACTACACACTTCCTCCTAGATACCCTTAATTTTTCATTTCACATTGATCTTCTTTCAATTATTTTTCTTTACTTCCTAGCCAGTAAAAGCAGTATTTTTCCCCCCCGTCTGTGCCCTCTTGTTCTTTAGTAGACCAAGGAACAGTTCAGACTTTTGAAAGGGAAAGGATCTGCTCCCTATGATAACAAATAATCAGGTTTTCTTTAAGCATAATTACGAGGACATACCATAGGTAGTAGAGTTTACCATCATATTAAGTCATAAGTTAATTTTGAAATGTCTTCTACACTATAACAGAAATGACCTTTTCAGAAGAGATTAAAATACCATAAAAAATGCTTCCAAGCTAACTTTCTTCATCCAGTTCCAATATCCTAGACTTTCCTTATAATCACCTTTTCTTTTCCTTGTTTCTGAAGTTATATGTTGTCCTAAAATAAGCACATGATATAGCCGAGTATAGCAGTTATGCTTGATATACACTTGAAAGTGATGGGTCATTTTAAAAATGAACTATTTTTTTAACAGAGTTCAGTATGTAAATGAATTTTAAGCGTGCATAACATATTGAGGAAATTCAAAAAGAGATTAGTAATATGTGAGAGATGAGTAAGTAAAGTAGTAATAGTAATGGCCAGTCTTCGCGAACGAAGAACTGGGGAAGGTCTTTACACCTTCCAGCCTGCGCATTGGATTTTTTAGGTGAGACACAGTGTGCGCGGAACTGAGCCCACCCTTTAATCCTGAGGTTCATCTGCCGGGGCCAAGCACGCTTGGACGGTGGCAGCGAGGT